>NW_020523286.1:1647500-1947500 GCF_003368295.1 Carassius auratus | reverse complement strand
ACACTTTAACATATTTCCACAATTCAGCCACATGCAGGGACAGGTAAAATGCAGGCGAGTGAAACTCAAATGGTAGCAAAGTCTCAAACAGGTCATCTGGGTTACGATTTCTTAATTGTAGCAGTTACACATTACAGTTGCAAAGCTCGTGTGCATGCATTTTTTTTGGTTCGCACACATTCCTTGTTTTATAGTCCAGGAATTGTGCGAACAGGTGGTTTAGAATGGGAAAAGATAAAGTGTCAGAGTTTGGAGAGGGAGGAGATTGTAGTGGAAAGGTGGAGAATGGAATGTAAAGGTAGCAGAACAATGTAGTGCTGTGTTCGGAGACAGACCCCCCTTCGCAGACCCCCCCGCCAGCACCTCTTTCACTCGGCTGATGCATTCCTGCTAGGTTTATTAAGGAGCCTTCCCAACTACTGCCGGCCTGAGGAATTCCCTGAGGAGCGCTCCAGGACAGAGCTGACCCATGTTGATGGATCTACTGTTGATTAAAGTCAATCATTGTCAAATAGCCATATCAGGGGACTATGGGTAAATGCGTGGGTGGGGTCAGACAACCGTTCGATTCTATTAAAAAGGATGGCAAACTGTCCTCTGGTGGTGAGAGTTCTTAACAATATAAATATCTGACATGCACACGGCACTGTGGTTTAATCAGTATTGACACTGACACAGTTTTCCACTAATAAAACACACCCTTTCTCAGTCATAATGAATAAAAGAGCGCATACCTTTGTTGACCACACAAAGACATATTGCCTGACCTATGCTAGACTGCACTAGGAATTCATGCCCACACCCTGTCACTCACAGTAAACCGAGGTTGCCAGAGTTGGACAGCTATAGTTTCTGGAATGTTTCAAAGTGCTGTTGGCCTCCATATTGTTGATCTATAGGAAAAACAAGACACTGATGAAGCCGGATGGTCTTGAATCTTTCATAGTTGCATTCAATTTCAGTAGAAAAATCCTTGTGCTTTACTGTAAACAAGGCTTTTCCTGCACTGGAACATGTTAAGCCCAGAGTTATGGGTGAGCAAGTTAAAGTTTTGTGTGTATAATGTGTGGTGAGTGACTGGCTGGGTAGTAATTGACTTGGGTGTGTGTCCTTTAGAGCCATAAGTACTGGTTTTGGATGGATCTTCTTCCTTTCCTGTTACTCTAGTCTTTTCTTTTCTTGCTTGCTTTCTTGTTTTCTTGTTCTTAGTGTCCCACCTTTATACCCTTTCTCAAACTGATCGTGATCCCTAGAGTTTTCCCAAATTAAACCAACTAGGCATGGTTTATATTTATTGTTATTGGCTGTTCCAATGACAATATGTTATTTTTGGCCTTGACTCCAGGTCTTGGAAGTGACATGTATTAAATGTTTAAACATCCACTTTCACACGGCCCCTGCAAACACTGTTGAAGCTCTTCTGGGAGATTTCAAATGGTGTCTTGTAAATAAACCACTTTGCTTATCCCCATCTGTCTCCCAGAGACAAATAGATGCTTTTAGGCAATCCCTAGTTTACATGCAAAAGCATTTTAAATAAACGTTAGCTCTGAGTCACGTACATGTACGTGTACGGTCAAAAGGTTGTGAAATTTTGGAATTCCTTGCTTGAGAAAGAGCACTCGAAATACCTCGAGCCGTTGGGTTACAGCGCAGCAGCGGAATACAGAAATCCGCTGAAAGTGAGATATCGGAGTTTGCTGGGCTACGAGTAAACAAAAGTAAAAAATGAGATGTTCAGCTAAAATATGAGCAATTGCGCAAACTTAAAATTTGCACTAAATATAGTTCAGCAGTATTCCATCAGAACAGGGTTGATAAAAGCAGTGATAATCTGTACCCTGAGGTGTAATTATTCTCTGCTTTCTGTGATGCTAATGCCCTCTTCTTTTTCCTTTTTTAATTCCTGTGTACCTATTAAGCCACAGAAACCATTTATCTCCACCTATGGGATTTTTAATCTTACTCAACTAGCAGTCAACCACAACAACTCATTGCCGGTTCTTTCCACTGCAGTACCATTTGCCTGGGCAAGTTTAGATAATGAGGAGCACTTTCAAATGGGTTTGTTTGACGCTTTGATCCTCTGTCAACCTTATGTGCCAACATCAAACGAAACAAGAGTGGATGACATGGTTGTTCTGATCATTTCAGGATAATGACTGCTAAAACATACAAATTAAATATGCTCACTGGAATTCAAGATGTTTGCGTTGACCATGTAGGAGGAGGTGAGCGAATTCGTAATTGGTCACGTACAATGCTGCCATTTTCGCGTATATAATTTGGTACTTTTTTGAGTCCGGTGACATATATAGTTGGTCCACCAATGGGGTGGAATATTTAGTTTGATGCTCTATATACACTGTGGCTTTTACATGAGAGGAGTTAACTTTAGGATTGTGTGCATGTGCTGAGTGTATTGTGCCGCTAGTATGTGAGATCAGCAGTTTCCTGCCTCCATGTCAGCTCTGCGTCCCCTGAAACAGGACAAGCTATATCGGAAACCGGAGGCCTGCTAATCCTCAGTGACCCTCCAACTCGTCCGCTCAGGGTTTTCTATTGTTGCTCTCGATCATTGGCTTCATTCACTTATTCATTTCCCACTCATTAAAGAATTTTGTTTATGCCTTTGCTTAACAGTTTTGGCCTTAACCAGACTTTTCCCATCTGTGTTGCCATCTCAAAGATTGGACAATGGGCTGATGTTTTGTTTGGGTCAGAGCGAAAACAAACCAGAGCCTTGTTTGTGCCCATTCAGTTGCGAGATTAGTTTTTTTGCAGTTTTTTTAGGTTTCTTAGTTAACTCTTTTCTTAATTAACAAATCTTCTGGATGAGTCTCAGTGTTTGAGTCCTTTTGTGTGCTGTCATCTTCTCTTTCCTCTTGCCCTCTTTCCTTTAGAAAGAGTGGAAAGTGTGAAAAGAGGGGGATTAGAGCATTTCTTGTGTCTTTTAACGACTAGATGAAAGAGTGAGTGGAATTGTAAAGCGTAGATGTAATTCTCTTACAACTGTTCCATTGGGCTGATAATCCTTTGCACTAATGCTCTCACCACACCTAGAGATCATTCCCTCCCTGCTGGCTTCATGTTACCACTGCACCCCCCCCCACCCCATACATACAAACACACTCTCATCTCTGGCTTTGTCCCGTAACGTCTGACCATAAGAACCACTTCAATGACCATTCAGAGATATTTTCTGTGGAAAATGCATTTTTGTTGGCAACTCTCAAGAACATTAAGGGATGAACTGATATCGAAACACTAGCAAAAAATGAAAATCTGAAGTTTAATTCATTATTTCATATTTTATTCAACAAAACAATATCGAACCATACATTTTCAATATTGACTCCTGAATGATATGATAAATTAAAAATCCCTACTATAGGCGGAAACCTGATTTAATCTATTTTTATTGTTCATACCTTTAAAAGTGTTTATTTGTGTATTAAACATTAAACAATGAATCTAATTCATATTACTTGAAGTGTGCTGCTTTACCAGGTGTTGATGACGAGCGATTATATAAACACCACAGCAGAGTAAAAAATAACTTTAGATATTATAAATAATATTATAAATAATGTTTATATATTTATTATACTTTTGAATATATATTTGTATATTTATAATAATATAACAAATATTATATATATATATATATATATATATATATATATATATATATATATATATATATATTATATTATATTATATATATACAGATATATATATCTGTGTGTGTGTGTGTGTGTGTGTGTATACAGTATTTAACTAACAAAAATAAATATAATTAAATATATAAACTTAATTTGATATATGTTTGTATAAAGATTAGTTAGTGCTATCAGCGCATATAGCTGAGTAGTAAAGATGTCTTCACCTCCTTGTAGGCCGCAGAAAACCAATGTTTATGATTGCACCATGCTATCTTAATCTTCATTTTCTTATGCGTGCATGTTTTATTTTCTCAGTGGCTCTCTGTCTGAATTTAACCTCTTCCCCTGTGAAACTAGCCCCTGGCCGCTGTCCGCACTCACTCTGCTCTGGTGTTTGTTTTACTTGGCCATCAACACCTGGCGGAGCAGCACACTTTAACTCAACTCTGCCTAGGGCTACATGTAAGCCCCTCCGTGCCTAGGTTTAAATGACTAGGCCTTTTGTTTTTCTTTCCTTTTTCTCATTCGAAACCAACCCGTCAAACTCTTGTCCTGGAGGGGTTCGCGCTGTCCCGCCGCCATGTAAACACTCATTCATTCAGGCCTCCTTCCCCTTCTCTGTCGACCCATCCATCCATACATCCGTCCATTAACGTCACCCTCTCATCAGTCTTCGCTCTGACTGCTCCACTCAACCCACACGGCTCACAGACCCCAGTAGGTCATTGGTGAGCCAGATCCAGCTACTCTCACAATAAACAAACAGTCACTCAGAGGCTCTTATGGCCTGGGCTCTCGGTGCCAGATAGTGAGACGGGGCCCTTGAAAGACGGCCGACACATCTCTGCATCTCTGCTGGGAAGTTTGTATTACATAAATGTAATCAACGTTCCTCAAAAGCCATAAGTCGTTGTTCGCCTCTGACCTCTCGCTACGATTCTGGTGAATGAGCCAGTTTCTTCTTTCCAGAGTGTGTCTAACATTCACCTCCTCTGTCCATGCATGCTTTGATTGGCTGCCTTAGGAAGGAAGCTACGCGTCAGCCTTGCGCTTCCTGCTTCCTGTTGTGTCCAAAATGCGAAGACAAAGCCCCTTGACCTAAACCACATTCCTGCGGCATTTTGGAAAGTGATCACTTTTGGCTAAAAACACCACAGTAGCTTTAGAATTCAACTGTGTATTGACGTCTAAAATATTTTCTGGAATAAAATCTAAATAAAACAGATTACTGTAGTACATTATACATACATATATATATGAGTGTATGTGTATATATATGTATATGTATATATGTATATATATGTGTATATATATATATATATATATATATATATATATATATATATATATATATATATATATATATATAATATGTACATACAAATAACAATACTCGTTCAGTATTTATACATAAAAATTTCACATTTGATTCAGTGTGTTACTTGCTTTGTCCTCGTATTTATTTAATTGTTTTTTTGTTTTTTATTTATTGCAGAAAAATAAAAACTAAAAACTATTTTGTCTGACAAAAATGATTTGTTGTAGTTTTAAGTTTCTATGTTGTTACGCCTAAGTGAATTTAGAAAATACAAAATAAATAGTTACATTAATATGTGCATCATTAAAAAAAAAACACAACCTCCACAAAGTATATTATATTATATTTCCTATATTTCCTAGCAATTTCTGAGCGAAGATTTTTCAAATCACATTTTTTTCATTGTGGCTTGAAAAGTTTTGTGGATCTGATTCCTTACACACAAAGCGTTTTGAATAAGATTGGAGTCTTTTGTAAAGTTTTTGCATAAAAGGATTAAAGCAGCCCTCCAAACGCCATCAGGTTTTTGTCCGTGGCTGTTAAGAAGCCAGCCAGCGTATTAACGCGTCATGTGGCATCTACACTATTCGAAACAAGTGTTTTCTCACTCACTGCCCCGAATGGCATTCTGCGCCTGTTGTCCGGACTGAATGGGCTGCCGAATGCTGTGCTAGGCGCTCACATGTGGCAATGTGGCAAGCGAGGGGACTTAAGAATCTGGAGATTACGAGTGGAGAGCCAGGGGGGGGGGGGGGGGCATGAAACGGGGTTCGCAGCAGCAGCTGTTTGGCCCCCTTCGCCGTGAATAGGACGATTCTTTTTCTTCCCTTTCTCCCCCCTTTCCTTTCAAATCCCACCAGGACTCGTTATCCCTCTCTCTGTCTCTCCCTCAGTCCCCCAGTCTCCCACACTATCCCCACCTCCGCAGAGGGGCGCGTTAATGAGTTGCAGTAAAGTCTCCACAACAGCTGGCACAGAAACAAGATGAGGAGTCAACTTAAAAGAAGAAATAAATAACACATTGGCTCGATCTTCACTGCCACGCTGAATTCTTTTCATGCTGCGAGTTTTCTTTTGAAATAAGAGAATGCATGCTCTCAAATATTAGAGGTAATGTACACCACCGTTAACCCCCATCCTGTGAGGGAGAGCAAGTGGCTCAACCCAAAACAAGGCCTCAATTGATACAAAGCATTCAGGAAGGAGGAAGAACCCTGCTCTGTAATTATAACTGTTTGGCAAATCTTCAGATAACAAACCATTAGAAAACGGAAACAATGATTTGGTATGTGACCACTGTGCTACAGAAATACAACGACTGCAAAAAGTATTTGCTCATTTTTAGCCACTTTTTATTTTTGTTTATTATAGTAGTATATTTGTTTTTTCTTTAGCTTACAATCTACATTATTTTCTAATGTGATTATAAATAATGATTATAAGCAAAAAAAAATTGTTAAAATGAAATAATTTCAGAGATAATGTTTTATTATAATATAAACAAATATATATTACAATTATTATAATATATATCTTCCGCTTATTTTACACTAAGGTATTAAAATAGTTCTAAAATTTCATTTTAAATGGAAATAATAAAAAAAAGGAAGACAAAAATGTGGAGAGACTGCAAAAGCTGCTGCATGGCGTCTGATACTGATAGACTTCCTCATCACAAGTATATGTTTCGCTCTTCTTCAAAGCGTCCTAATACTGAAATTGCCTCTGGCGGTATTTCAGCACACAAATACAGATATTTCACCTGATCAGACACATGGTGTAGGTGTAAGTGTAATATTGCCACCAATAATCTAAGCCTTGCGTGTGTCTGAGCTTGTCGCTTGACTGATAAAACTTGCACCTGAAGCTGAAAATCAGATATCACAGCTTCATTGTGAAAGTAAATAAATGTGGCTGCTCCAAGAAATGAAAGAGCCAGATTGAAAACGGAAGCGGTGGGTGTTTGAGTGTGCATAGGGTGGTGGTGGATTGTGAATGAGAGTCTGGACAGCGGAAGGACATGAGCTGGGCATGTTGGAATGTTTCTAGTCAGATTCTGAGGACACCTTCCCTTTTCTTCCTGTTTGTACATTCACCAAATCTGATTGACTAATTTTATGCTTTGTTTTCTCAATTTAATTAATCAGCTAAATTTGATGTGACACTGAAAAGTCATACATATTTGCAAATCCTTTTTTTGGTTTTTATTTTTAGGACGTGGTTGTAAATCACCCACATTCTTTTTACTATCCCTTTATTTTATTACACGTTTTGTGGCCCCAGATTTCGATCAGAGTTCTTACTTGTATGACTTTACATTTGAAACCTTTTATGACATTTAACCAACTGATCACAAGGTGGTTTTTAGGTTATGTATGATGTCATTTCCCCTCAAGTTTACACAGGTGTCCATTCTGTCCAATTTAACTAAAGTAACCACAGGCGTAGTTCCTCACATTAACTATGGACATGTCTCTCTGATGTTTGACAACCTCAGCCTGTCCAAATACTTAATTTTCTACAGTACATTTATCATGTAAAACTGAAATCTTGTGAAGTCATTGTGCTGCTGCAAGTAAATGCTACATTATGTAATATGTTGTTATATAAGTCAAAGCCATTCTTGTATTTTAAGTGTGACTTAGTGGTCCAAAGACTTTTTGGAACCACTGTATGTCTAATATAATGTAATAATCGCTGTATGAATAATATCATGTAATATATAATATGTATACGTGTCTGAATGTATAATATCCACTAGACTTGGTTGACAACAACATTCTTCTTCTTTATTGAATTCTTTGTTAGATGCAGCATTCATCCTGTCTGTTGGTTTTATGCGTTCTGTTCTGTTTTCTCTCGCGGTGGAGTTTTGAAAGCAGAGGTACCGTGCTGGAATGTGGGATGACTGGTCCTGTTTGTAGAGAATGGGGGGGATGGTTCACACAGGATGAGTAGGAGTGTGCTTAGTCTTGCTCTGTCAACCTTGTGCACTCTTGCACAAAAACAAAGCTGTAGAGAAAAGAAAAAAAATCATCTTCAAAGGAGGTTAATTTACTGTTCATACTTAGATGATCACTTGACATGTACAGTACATAACGCGAGCTGTGAGCAGTTTAATTGCACAATTTGCTCTCATCCTCATCCAAGTCATCATACATGTGCTTTTTTTGTTGTTGCAGAATGTCAGTCTGGCTTCTTCAAATCTTCAGTGTCCAGTGAGGCCTGCAAGCCCTGTCCAAAAAACACCCAGGCCTCGGGTCCGGGCGCCACTAGCTGCACCTGCAAGGACGGCTTTTATCGAGCACCTGAGGACCCTAAAACAGTTGCTTGCTCTGGTGAGAAGCTGCTTCTCTACATCTCACCTGTCATTTTGTATTTCCATACAATATCCTTTCTCTGTCACTCTTTTCTGTAGGGATTATCTAAACCAGTACAGGTGAATGGGTAAATAAAAGGCTTGTCTGCTCTTTGTCTGCTCAGGTTTACCCTCCTCTCCTCAGAATCTGGTGGCTAGTCCAGCTCAGATGTCAATGGGCAGGCTGCAGTTGTCATGGAGGCCCCCTGCAGACACCGGCGGGCGCAGTGATATCACATACATTGTGGTTTGCGAGCGGTGTGAGGGGAGGGCATGTCAGCCTTGTGGTGAGAAAGTGCGTTTAGATCCAAGCAACAATGACCTGAAGGAGACCAGAGTCACTGTGAGCGAACTGGAGCCGCATTTGAACTACACCTTCACCGTGGAGGCACGGAGCGGAGTGTCCCAGTTCAGCAATAAGAGAGCCACCATCAGCATCAACACTACTTTAGATAATCCAGGTCGGTGCTCTAACTGATCATAGCAGGAGAAAGCAAATTTACTAACTGGTTGAAAAATTCAGTTTTTTTTTTACAAATGTGCATTTATTTATAGATGAATACAGTTATTTTTATGCATTAAATTCATCAGATGTAACAGTAAAACATTTTTACTGTAATTTATAAAAGTATGTATTTCTAAAGGATCACTGAAGGTAATGACTTCTGAAAGTTCAGTTTTGCCATCACAGAAATAAATTACATTTTAGAATATATTAAAATAGAAAACGGTTATTTAAACTGTAATAATATTCCACAATACTAATGCTTTTTCATGTAGATTTTGATTCCATAATTGCAGCCTCGATGAGAATAAAACTTCTTTAAAACAAAAAAAAATAATAATAGTATCAACCCAAACTTAATTTTTTTTTTGATATACAGATATTATTACTCTCATTTTCATCTCAATTTGAACTGTTCTTTCATATAATTGTCTACATTTTTCTTTGGAAAATGAAAACACTAAAAAAAATATATTTTAAAAATCATAGTAGTAGGCTTTAATTAAGGTTTACATATGCAGCAGAAATCTGAAAGTTTTAGTTTTTGTAGTATAAACAGCAAAAAACCTTATTCAAACCACATCTATTTGTGGTTTGAAATCCGATT
The DNA here is from genome assembly GCF_003368295.1 of Carassius auratus. Lineage (NCBI taxonomy): Eukaryota > Metazoa > Chordata > Actinopteri > Cypriniformes > Cyprinidae > Carassius > Carassius auratus. Next base: position 1,938,047 of record NW_020523286.1, on the reverse strand, counting down.
AAAATCTGATATTTTGTGAATTATAATCTGTACGGTGACTCCAGTCCGATCGAATTTCAGGTTTTTTTTCCTAACGTCACTGGAAGTGCACAGTTTACTGGGACTGTTTCCAATTACACTCAATTTTCCCCTCACTAAAGCGAACCACGTGACATTCACTATTTGCACATAGTCCTAAAGATCAGATTTAAAAGTTTTGGGTGTACAATATAAACAAGCTCATATACATCAAAGATTCAAACTTAACTGTTATTTTACCCCCAGATCCCCTAAAAGTGACCGCGATGCATCTTGTGGACAGGAGCTCCACCAGCCTGTCGCTTCAGTGGTCTGTTTCTCACCGTTCCAAGCCAGTTGGCACACGTTATGAACTAATGTATCGCAAAAAGGTCAGTTACAATATCCATTTCAGTCTTAATAAGTAGCTCCAAATCTTCAATCCATGATGTTATTCTCCATTTCATCATCTTCCTTTCATTGTCATGTCTACAGGAAAATGATGAGGAGATAGCCAATGGAAAGGTCACTACCTACACTGTGCTGGTGCTGGAAAAGAACTTGGTTCAGATCAGTGATCTGTCTCCTTCCACCGTCTACTTGTTTAAAGTTCAAGCTCTCAGTCCAGAAGGAAACCCAGGCATCTACAGCTTGGAACACGAGTTTTCGACGCTCCCGGAAGGTGAACAAAGTGAATTTTTTTTTATGAAATCAAAATTGTATTTTTATGGATTTGAGGCCATTTTTGTGTTCACATACCTTAACACTGACAAAGTTAACTGTTAAAAATGTACAGCCTTTTTCTTAGTGAAAAATAAACCAAAATACTGATGACTCTTTCTGCACTACAAAGATATCTGTACACAGTCCAATCAAATTTTCTCCAGAATGAGAAAGTCCCGCCCCCCAATACCACCAACAAATCAAGTTCATGGCTATAATGTAACTACTTGCTATTGGCTATTTAAAAAAGGGATAAACGCGATAAAAACCAAAAAATGCAATACACCAAGACAGACAAAAGAACTGTGCTTGGGTCTTTAACAGTGTTTGGAATAACGCCATTTAAAAGAACGTAACGATGTTATTTTTTCAGTAATGGGGTAATCTAACGAATTACTTTTCCCGTCGTTACAATGCCGTTAACATTACTGGACATTAAATGCGGGCGTTACTATTCATTGATTGAATAAACTGTACAATCCGAACGCACCCCTGGCTCACACAGCTAGTGAGGAGGTGGGTTCATAACGAGAAAAGCGATTATGATTGGCTAAGGCAGAGTCATTTGTTTCATGGTACTCAATCAGAGCCAGTATTTTTACACACATGCCAGCACACATGTAATGTGTACATGTAAGCTAGTGGCCAAAAACACTTTTCTTACAAAGATAATACTTGAAGTGCAGGATAAAACTAAGTGACAGATAATGTTTCTTTGCTCATTTATGTAATGGAGTGGGTTTTATTCTTCAATGACTCATTTGCTTGGCTGCTTTGTTGTTGTTTTCCCAGTTCCTCAAAAAACAGGAAACACAGCAGTGATCCTCGGGGCCGCGATCGGAGGAGGCGTCATGCTTTTCATCGTGGTAGTGGTCCTGCTTCTGCGAAAACGGTTAGCAACAAGCACTTCACGCACACACCCGGCTTTGTACCTCTCCCCCAGTCACTCCTTCAAGCCGTTCCTTTTCTTTCTCCTTAAAAATCCATTCAGTGTTTCCTTTTCACCGCTCTCACACTCTTACTGAAACGGCTCCTTAGCACTTTTGAGGAAGAATCAATTCGCTGACTGTCCGCTGACTGCTCACTAAGTGTATCTTAACAAGAGGCGTGTTTGAAAGGAGATGAATCAGAGAGGCATATTGTGTAAGATAAGAGGCGATGGGATTGGAGCGGCTCTGTGAAGGCGACCTGAGTGATAACCCAGACCCCTGTCACCACTTGGCAAACACAGACCACTTTTTTTTTAAGCACTCCTCGACTGAATGGAGCCGTTCCAGCGCTAGCCACTTTTAAAACTCAAAGTCTGAAAAGAAATCCGTGGGTTTGCTCATTGAGTTGTTTTTCTTCTGCAGGCGAAGAAATTCTCACACCAGACAAGGACCAGAGGACACCTATTTCTCCAGCCCAGGTTAGTGGCATTGGATTTCATTTGGTGGCTTTCTTCTTTTACAAGCCCTCCTCTTAAATTCTCCCTGAATTCTCTTCGATGCAGACCAGTTGAAGCCGTTGAAGACCTATGTTGATCCTCACACGTATGAAGACCCCAACACGGCGGTGCTCAAGTTCGCCAGCGAGATCCATCCGAGTCACGTCACAAAGCAGAAAGTCATCGGAGCAGGTTAGTACATCTACGGCAGTTTGACAAGCCGCTGTGGGGCTGTTTTGAAAGCTTTCTGGGGGAAGGAGCTTCAACACTCGTTGATTTGAAGTTATGTTACAGTTCATTGAAAATGACAGCTTTTTTTTTACAGTTCATTGGAGTGACAGCTTAAACAAGGCGCACATTGGAAATTGTCTGATTTGAGCTTTACATGTTAGAGCTGGAATATTTTTAGTGTAGTAAGTCTTTCCCTCCAGAGACGTCTGTTTCCCTCCCAATGTCATTCAAAGTGAATTAGTGTTGTTTTCTTAACCCGCTCTGGAGGTTTTTTTCATATCCCACATGGAGGAGTGCTGCTATAAAAAAACCTGAGTTAATTAATCATGACTTAAAAATAAAACATACAACCGCTAAATTAGACCTAAGTCCTAAAGTGTTTATAGGCTATATATCAAACGTCAAATTTAAATGAGAAGATCAGTGCGCCGTGGTCGCGCTTCCTCTCTCAAGCCGCCCACATGGATGTGGCCCTTGTTCACTTTTTGTCTGCTTGTTGTACACTGATTCTCATGCCCTTTCTGACCCCCTCCCATGAATCCACTCAGTAATGTTCATAGGCTTCTCCTTGGCCAGATGCATGCTGGTTATCATTTCAAAGCACCCCCTTCATGTTTTTAAATAACCCCTATATGTCAAGTGTTGTCATTTGGTGTGATGATTATCTGATGCCTGTATGCCTCTCACTCTGGGTGGATTGTGTCTCTGTGCTGTAGGTGAGTTTGGAGAGGTGTATCGAGGAATTCTGAAAGCTCCCGGGCGGAAGGAAACAGCGGTAGCAATAAAGACACTGAAGCCAGGATACACAGAGAAACAGAGGCAGGACTTCCTCGGTGAGGCCAGCATCATGGGACAGTTCTCACATCAGAACATCATCCGACTGGAGGGGGTGGTCACCAAATGTGAGTGCCCTATCAAGTGTAGGCTACATCTAGTTTTAGAATAAATTTGCATTAAAAAAAAAAGATTATTCATTAGATAATAATGTGATTTATGATTAAGTTGTCAAGTGCATAATTACAGTATATCATTATAATTAAATTAGCCCTTAAAAAAAAAAAAAAAAAAAAATATATATATATATATATATATATATATATATATATATATATATATATATATAATACACACACTCACACACACACAATCGTATATACAGTATGCCTTGTTTAATTCAATAAACTAAAGAATGAATTATAAAATTTGTTTAATATTATAGTATGTATAAAAAGTGCATATATATATACACACACATACTTTTTATTATAATTTGTAATTATTTTGTATACACTTTATTATTTTAAGATTTTATAGTATTAATATGCAAATATTTCTATAAAATGTATAGTAATAAATTATTAGTAATAAATATATGTTACTTCAAATAAAAACATGCTATATATGTGTATGTGTGTGTTTATTGTTATCAAAAAAAAGTAATTTATTGTAACGTAAAAGTGTTGCATTAAATAACTATTCAGAAAAGTTTTTGTTGTTACGTAATTTTTATCCTCTGAAAATATTTACTAAGGACTTATGTTTGTTTTTACTTTTGGTTTTGTAAAGCTGCTTTGTGTCTTTGTCTGTTTCTTTTCAGTCAAGCATGCCATGATTGTGACTGAGTACATGGAAAACGGAGCTCTTGACAAATACCTGAAGGTACGTTTGTCACATTCATCACTGAGGCAGAAAAATGATGACAGATGATACTGCCATACCTTCAAAGTGATATAACATTGCGAATCATTTCCTCAAGAATTCCCTTGTGTGATTTGGAAATAAAACTCGTACTTCTTTACAGGACCATGATGGCGAGATGTCATCCTTCCAGTTGGTTGGTATGCTCCGTGGCATTGCGGCCGGAATGAAATATCTCTCAGACATGAGCTATGTACACAGGGATCTGGCTGCCAGAAACATCTTGGTCAACAGCAACCTGGAGTGCAAGGTGTCTGACTTTGGTTTGTCACGAGTTTTGGAGGACGAGCCTGAAGGAACCTACACCACCAGCGTAAGTTCACATAGCAAATAAATGTGTGGTTACAAGCTGCTTTTAACTCCAGATGTCTTTATTTTACCAGCACTACAACCTGGTCATTAGTTCAGGATTTTTGGAAATTACAAGATATTGCCGACACTTGTTTATATGTTTTTTTTATTTATTTCTTTTTTAACAGGGAGGTAAAATTCCTATTCGCTGGACTGCTCCGGAGGCCATAGCTTACAGGAAATTCACGTCAGCAAGTGATGTGTGGAGTTTTGGCATTGTCATGTGGGAGGTCATGGCCTTTGGAGAGAGGCCCTATTGGGACATGAGTAACCATGAGGTACGGACTGGCTATGAACAATAACCCTGCTGTTTGTCTCAAAGGATCTTCCGTCTTATCTGCCTACTTTTGTCTCTGTAGGTAATGAAGGCCATTAATGAGGCTTTCCGCCTTCCTGCTCCAATGGACTGCCCCTCTGCTGTCTATCAGCTGATGTTACAGTGCTGGCTGCAAGATCGCTCCAAACGGCCCCGCTTTGGCGACATTGTCAGCATACTAGACAAACTCCTCAAGAGTCCAGATTCTCTGAAGGCCATTGCAGATTTTGACCCTCGGTAAGCGCTCAACACATACTTTGAATTCTTAAAAGGCTCTTACGAAGCCGCACAAGGCGTGAACGGCAGAGAGAAGTTGAGGCATGCACCGTCTATTACACAATTTTTTTCGAACAAAGTCATTCCTTGGTAAAGTTAAGACATGCAACCACGTACCAGTGGTGCTGCTGAATGGTTTGGCATCTTCAGATGTTTATCACATTGTAGGCGTGCAAGAGGGACAAATCTGACAGTTTTGTATCTTTATCAGATTCTCGAACTGAACAGACAGGTTTTTTTTTTCTCTCGCGGTGTGTCTCTTTCCCACCCAATAATTACAATAAGGGAAAGGCAAAAAAAGGTCTGGCTGTGTGGTTTGTTGAATGTATTTGTGTTCTGTCTTTGTCAGAGTTTCCATTCGGCTTCCCAGCACCAGCGGCTCAGATGGCTCTCCCTTCAGGTCTGTGGCCGAGTGGCTGGAGTCCATCAAGATGAGCCAGTACAGTGAAAACTTCAGCATGGCCGGAATCGTCAGCATGGAGCAGGTGCTGCAGATGAAGAGCGAGTGAGTAACACAAATTTCCCTTTAGCACGCAATACAAGGGAAGAATGGCTGTGAGCAATCAGATGAGATCACGCCAACTGTCCGAAGTCCATTTCTGCAGAACTTGTTGTGTCACATCCTGCTGTCCAGATAAACATTACATCAGGATATGACTGGGGTTTTCAGTAAATGGATTTTTTCTATAGTTAATTCCCTCAAATTTAGTCTCTAAATATATAGACTGGAGTCATAAAAAGTTTTTTACTTGTTCTGTTGTTATACCATTAATTGTGTTTCTGCCATAAAAAGACTGCAAATGTCTTTATTATTTTGTAAAACATTAAAAAATTACATATATTAATAAATAAATGAGCTGTTGAAGAAATGTCTCCACCATGTACAGATAAATGTCTGTTCAAAGAATAGTTCTTATAATGAAAATAAATAATGAAAATAAAAATAAAAAATATTTATTATAACTTCCATGTTAAGCACTTTGACTACCCAGAAAAGCGCTATATAAATGTAACCAATTATTAACAAATTATTATAAGAAGAACAAAAACAATAATAATTATCAAATAAAAATTATCTAAACAAAATAGTTGTATTATTATTACTATTATTATTTATTATTATTATTATCTCACTATTCAAATATAAAATTTTGTTATATTTGTATATTTGCATATATTATTATTATTGTTATTATTATGACCACTATGACATAACACTATTCTCACATTAAAAAAAAAAAAGTAATTTCTTTTATAGTATTCTACTTTCACATTTTAAAGAAAATGGCACTGTTTGGACATATAGTATCCCATTTATTAAACTTCCTTCAATTTTCCCTCTTACATAATACAAAATTAGTATTCTGACATGATGTTAAATAGTCGTTTGAATAAAACGGCTCCAGATGAACACAATTTGAGAGTTCTGGGAATTTGTGAAGGAATTCAGGGTGTTTGGAGAGCTTCCTTTCCTGTGGCCTACAGCCTACACTGAGGCTGATTGGTCAGGACAAGATCGCATTTAAATAAGATGGTATCTTTTAACTTTTAATAATTCCTAGAACATATAAATATGTTCCATGTTTTTGTTTTAGGGATCCGGTAATTGAATGTGGCTTAAATTTATGCTACGGTTGCAAGGATAATCTCGCACAACCGCAGACCATTTTTGATTCACTGTATCTGGCGAGCTCGGAAACCACATAAATTGTAATAACGATTTAACCTCCGTAAGACTTTTAATCGAGTCAAGCAGTAACAATTTACTTAAAAAACGTGAAAACCTTTCAGCAGCATCTCAGCAAGCACCTTCAAATGCTATTCGTTGATTCAAGTTTGAACGGAAATCATTGTGGCAGTAGAGAAAGAATAGACTGGATGTGGTGAATTGTGGCATGCTGTTCCCCCTCCCCTCTTCTGCCATCCCTCCCTTCCTCCCACTGTTTCGGGAGACTCTCTCATCCCTCCCATTCCCAACAGCGCTAGTCAAGGCCTGTGCTTTCACTGTAGCCAGGAACCACTGTTTCTGCCTGCTGGGGCTATGAGGCTGTGCGGCTGCTCCCCCTCACATCAACACGATTGGACTTAAAAGTCGGGCCATGACATGAAAGAGTGTAGGGATGGTGAAGGAGAGCGCTGATGTAGATGTGGAGGTAAAGATGACAGTGCTGGACCTCACGGAGGAGGCAGTTTGACTGATGAAGGGGTTGGGAGTGTAGGAACAGCGCAGCTCCAAGACCTCTGGCTCTGCTCCCGTGGGTGTTTTTAGCCTAGAAGCTCGCTGAACTTTGTGTGGAGGACCAGAAATGTCTTTGATGTGTTTGTCTTTTATTTTATGGCCGGCTGTTCCATCTGGTGTCATCTGGTAGCACTCTTTAAAACCAGAAACTATTTACAAGTCCTCCGCTGCCTGTGTCGGCCAGCTCTGATTCATGGCGGGTGAAGGGAATCCTTGTTAAATCAACAAGGCGCTAATTAAAAATGTAATTAGGACTCTGATAACATGCTATCTTTTAAACGCCTCTTCAAAATTACTTTTTGCAAGACAGGATTATGTATAATTTTCAAGCAACCTCCCACAGTGTTAGTATCTTTGATGGAAACTAAAGCAAAGACTAAGAAATATTAATATTTGATATAAAATGTAATAAAAACAAAACTAAAATAAAATATATGTATTAAAAGCAATTAAAAATAAAAAACTGGGGAACTAACCTAATCGACAATTTTTTATATATATATATTTTTTTATTCCAAAGAAACTAATTAAAATCAAGTGAAAATGGAAAATTAGTTACACTGTGTAGTAAAAAATAAATAAATAAAAATTGATTTGCAAGGCAAAACTAAAATAATAAATTAAGACTACAAAAAAGTGTGAGAAGTTTTGAAACGAAAACAGACACTAAATAATAAATGTTCTCTAAATAAATCTATAAACTGAAATAATAAGTGAAATAATTGTAATAATTTAAAATTTATTTATGCCACGTTTTAGTTTTAGATACATGCATCCACTCCTCTAAAACAAACAAAAAAAATCTTACAAACAATTAAACTGCAAAGAAGTTGAAAACAAAACAAAAATTTAACATAACTGTACATATAACATAAACATTAAACATAACTCGTAACAAATACTAAAATAAAATGAAAATGGACGTAACTTCATTGTTGTTTAGTTTTAAATGGCATATAAAAAAAAACTTTAACTCTTATTATTAAACTTCAAAAAGCACTTCAATCTAACATTGCTAAATTTAAATCAAAACTAAGACTAAGTTAAAAGAGAAACTAAAAAATAAACATTTTGTAAACAAATAAACTCACAATCTTGGCCGGGAAGATTTTTAATCTCAATGTGCTTTTCCTGGTAAAATAAAGGTAAAAAAAAAAACAAGGAATCACTTGGCTAAACTGAAAATAAACTAAAATACATATTAATGGCTCCCAAGCTAAAATAAACAAAAATAAAATGAATATGGGCATAAATTCATTTTAGTTTCGGATACATGTTGTATTATAAAACTGTGTGTGTTCAAACAAAAACTGTAAGAACTAACAAAAAAATAATCGGAGAAGACAGAATGATAAATAAAAATATAAACAAAATAAAAATGTCAAAACCTTAATACCCCTGCCCTCCAGTTCTCACACACTCTTTCTGTTCTGTTTCCCAGGGATATTCGTAACATCGGCGTCCGTCTGCCGGGCCATCTGAAGAGGATTGCCTACAGCATCTTGGGGCTTAAGGACCAGACGAGCACCCTGAGTGTGTTTGCAGTGTGAACTGTCTTTAAAATGCACTGAAGGGACCGACCCTTTGGCCGTGGACTGAATAAACTCTCAGCTGCCTCGGGATTGGACTGCAGGGACAGCCCTTGACCTGGCCATAACCCTCCAGTCTAGCGAGAAGGACTCTCACCGCTGTGGAGACCAGTAGCATTTGGTGTACTTATCAAAAATGGAGGAAGTGTAAAACATTCAAAAAGCTATTGATGTATGCATCAAACCATGTATATTACATATATTTTTACCTTAAGCATACGTTTATTTTTTAGAGAAGGTATAGTCATTTCTTTAGTTTCGTTTTTCAATTTTTTGTTTAGTTTCATATGCATGCTTAATTTTCGCCGGAGAGCGATCAATGCTAGTTAGATCTCACTTTACGCTCAGATCTCATGTTGCTCCTCCAATTCTGTTGGCACCGTATTGCTCTGTACTTGACTGAACGTTCCAGCAATACGAGAGAAAACCAGACCCACAGGTCTTTCTGTACCGGAAACGTGGTTATGGGTTTAACGTAAGACTTAACGATGTTCTGCTGAGATCAAGGTGATTGTAATGCTCTCTGGTTTCTATCATGCTTGAGTTGGTCATGATTTGATGTCTCGCACGATGACATTTCTTTACAATTGCACTCTCAGCGCTATATGCTTTGGACCATCAAGTCGAAAGTCTCTGGTTTAGATGAAACAGAGCGGCGAGGCGTTCCTTAAATCCTGTGTTTTCTCTGCAAACAAGAAGAGAGGAGGCACCCCCATGAAATAGCACTTAAATCAGAAATCTCCACAGCTGTCTCATCCCTTATCGTTATGAAAGGTTAAGGCACTGATGACGTTAAGGATCGAAGGGAACAAAGAGCGAGCGGAATGACAAAATGGAAATGGGTTAAGAAGAAAAAAACTGTTCTGGAACTGATTGTCGGACTAAATCGAATGGGGAAAATGCGATCCGGTGGATGATATTCCAAAGTCTGTTATTCATTCTGTATCAGCAGATTAAAGTCGCCTGGAGCTGTGAATTTGCAGATCTGGTTTATGATTTACTGATCCAAGACATGCTGGGATGAAATGCTGCGACTTTTGTGATTATTTCATCTGACTTATAGGAATTCAATATGATTTCACATGGCGGGTAGATAAGCCTCTTGTATAAAAAAAAAGTCTTTCTCCATGTTAAAGTTTTTGTTTTTCTTTTCTTTTTTTTTTCTTTTTTTTACAGAGGAGAGAAACAGCTACATAATGTCCTTAAGTCTTAATGGATATCGCAGTTCCTTGTTAATTACACTATATTCTGATTATTTCTAGATGTTAAATGCAGATGGGTTCTTCCTTGCTTAGAAATGACATATTTAGTTTTTGTTTGCAGTTGATATTGTGTTTCATATCTTTCGTTAATTGGGACGTTGAAACTTGCAAACTGCAGGACTTTTTCGAAAAGGGAAATTTGTCATTTTTGATCACCTTATCTTGGTTCTGACCCTTTTCTGAACATTGGAATTAGAAAAGATCAGTGCAAACATACATATTTCCAAACAAAATACAGTTTGATTGGGCCAATTGTTTTGTATTTTATTTAATAGTCTATTTATTTTTTACTTTATTTATTGTTTTAATGACACTGAATTGGGATTTATTTGTAATGGAAGTGTGTCTTTCAGTCACAATAAAATCTTTGTATCTTCAATGTCACATTGATTTCTTTACTTGTTTCGTAAACAATAAAAAGGCATAATAGAATAGAAATGAAGTTGCTGCTTCATTGTAATGCACCAAGCACTGCTGTAGTGAGCAAGTCGATACAGCTCTGATGTACTCAAGGATGCCAGAAGTTCTGCATGACTGCATTATCTAATTGGTCAAAGCAGCCCCTATTTAATTAGTTGCTGGTTCAGAGTCCATCTGTAAACTATGACAGAAGCCACTGAACCTTATAAACCGTGCAGGACAATTTACTTTGTTCTCAATTTAGCCCCTCCTGTCCATAACTGCAGTCTCACTGAAGCCAAATTAAGAGAGGCTTTTGTCTGGCGCCCAGAGTATTGAATTTATCAGCTGCTGTTGAGTGATGCAGGTAACAATGCCACTAATGCACCCTTTTGATAAGGTGGAAAATGTCATGGTTGGAATGTAAATATTTATATACGAAAATAATCGGACAGGAGAAGCTGGCTAAAGAATGAAATGCCATCATGGAAGTCAGACAGGTAGAGCAGGGAAACAAAAGGTCCTGTATCCGTTTCTTTGACCTGCATTATGTCTGTATGTCTGTCATTGTCGAGGTAGCATTGTGCACACGTGGCCTGGAACTATGTATTTTAGTTTTACATTATATGTGCCTCGTATGTGTCAGTGTATATGCTGTAAAAGTAATAATAATAATATTATACATTTATGTCTACTGTTAACTTTCTGCCTTTTTAAAATTTTTATCACTATCTGCATGTCTCATCCATAAGTATGCAATGTTGGAGAGCTAGCATTTGGGAGTTTTGAGAAGCTGAATGAGCAATAAAGCTATAGTCAGCCCCTTTATTAAAATACCTGGAGGTGAGGAATAAAAATTGTCATATTCACTCAGTATAACTTTGATCTAACATACAAATATCTCAATTACAGATAAGTAGAAATTAATTGTACTCAGTTGTGTTTTAGGCACTAAAACAGTCCAGTACATTATAATCAAAACATATTTTTACATTGAAGATTTTTGGCAACCCCTATGAAAACATCCTGGCTCCGCCACTGTGTAAAGCACTGTTTCCTTCCCCCCACAGTGGCCAAGGCTATTGAAGCATACACAAAACTTAGATTTACATACAAACATACTGAGTAATCACGTGCAGTTTAGCAAGTCAGATGTTAATTCATTAACCGCGCCGAGGGATTCAGTTCAGTGAACTCCTCTTTTGAACCATGCATTTAAACAACCGGTTCATAAGGGGAATTAGTTTGGGAACAGGCTGCACTACTCACGCAGAGTGTTTTTCATTCACTAAAAAAGAATCCATTTGACTCAGACGAGTCATTTGTTTGTTAATGAACTGTCTGCGACGATAACTTAATTATAAAGACTGCTTGTCATTATTTTGCCGTGCACGTTTTTGTCTATTGAATTTAGTACAGACTGCAGCGCAAAGTTTTGCGAGTTCACATTTAAAACACAGTCACGCTGACCTCCATGCTAATGAGCAAAACAAGTCACTCCCAACTTTTTTTTCTCTCAACGATTATCCTATTTCACTTGGAAATAGGTCTGTTTCAAATTGTAAAAGTAAATGGTGTGAATAGCAATTATTGTCTGTAAAGAAAATACAAAGGAAAACCAGTGAAAATGAAGTGAAAATCAGTCAGGTTGATGTGAAAGTGAGGGGAAGACATTTTGAAAGCACTAATATGCCAATTAGCATGTACCGGTAAACAGGACCATTCTTAACTATGAGCAGAAATGTCTCAGAATGTGGATTATGGAAGGTACATTTTCCACTATATGTGCATTACGCTAAAATTACAGGATACAATAGTATAGGTGAGGACTGTGTTAAAGGCAGGACTGGTGCTTTATGCGCTATGGTTTAACCGTAATAGTGAAATGTCTTGTGTGAAGCCTGTGGCTTTAATTTTTAGGTTTCCGCTTTCTTTACAGCGACTTTGAAAATGTCCCCACTCTATAAAGAATCCCATTGTAAAAATCATCATTATACACTTCAAGTATGAGTTCTCCCTTTTATATTTATTTCTTGTCTTTTCCATCATCCTCTTTTTCATCTGAACATGCAAAGCCAGAAGCGCTGTGGAATTTACATCCCTGACTAATTTTAGGGATGGGTTTCTGACCAAAAAACACATCCTCCAATTTGGGGCTATATTGGTCTTTGTCCCTCAGTTTTTCTCTCTGTTTCTCACTCGCTCCTCACTTATCCTTATTCTCTTTCTCCTTTTCAAGTCATTCTGTTTGTCTTCATGACTTCTCCACGTTTTTTGGCTTTGCTACCACAAACTCACCATCTCTTTTTCTCTTCATATTTAGTGTTTTTGGTAACTAACGCTCAACTAAATGGTCCATGAAGTCGTTTAAGGGCAAAGATTTAGCATTGGTGGGGAACTAAAACTCAAAAGTGAACTTAGTGCTTTCAAATCAAACATTACAATGTATTAACACTGGACTGCATAAACCCAACAATGTACAAAATGATTACCATTTCATAGGCTGAACTGGAAAAATGACCGTTCTTGGTTTTTAAATGACTTTTTAATTTAGATGGTTTCATGTTTTCTGCAGTGCTCGGCCAATAATTTACCGCACAAAACAGATTGTAGTCAGCACAAAACCACATTTATGAAAACTTTTCATTCAACCATCTATTTTCTTAATTTTCCTAGTAAAACAGTTACAAAATACTGATTGAGAAGGCTATTTATGTTGCTGTTTTAATTATTCACAATAATGTTGTTTCATTATTTAAGTATTTTTTCCCATTCAAAATATGACCCTATAGAAAAGACAAGTGGCCCATTTTTGGGTTGTGACCCACCAATTGAGAACCACGGGTTTAAGTTATGTACGTCTTCATTACAGTGTGACAACACCTTGCTTTTATGTGAATTTTTTCAGCACACAGTGTAAACGTGTAACGTGTAAAAAAAAAAAAAAAAAAAGGACTGGGAAGAATTTGAGTTTTTTTTCAAACCTAGTTATATACAAATGCCACAATATTTGTTCTCAGCTCAATTAAAAACACCTTTGAATGTTTATTATATTCGAGGACAACGGCCAGTGCATGTATTTGGCAAAACTTTTCTTCTACCCTAAAAATGTTAGGGTTTTTGATGACAACTCTATGGAAATAGATTTAACTGTTTAGCAGTTGTGACATGCATAAATTAGTTACAGTGCCTAAACAACTGTTGCTTTGAGATTAAAGTGTCCTTGATATGTTTATCTTTAACACAGCTTATCTGCGTTTTTACAATGTGCAGGGAAGTGTAGTTTGGTTAATTATGCTTACTAGACTGTAACTCATCTATCAGTATGCCTTAAATACGCTTCTTTCAGACCCAGACAGCTTGACAATGAAATATGAACTTTTTCCCTTTGTTTCCCCTGTTACGCTTTAAAGAAGACAGCTGCAAACGGCACAAAACTAGCATGATTGCTTCCTGTGAAGTTTCTCTGTGTTGTTGTACGTTTATAGGTCGCGTAATTACTCGCTCGACAACACAAGCTCCATTTTTCGGTTCTCTGTAGTATTCTTTCAATTAGATCTGTTTTGCCTTGTCCCTGAGTGGCCATGACAGTCCTTTCAAACTTTATCGACCCTCTTTCTGCTGGCATTCTTCAGCAGTTCCCTTCTCTTCGGCTCCTGTCTGCATGTGTTCTTGAAGCCATTAATCGTTCCTGCCTGCACAATGTGAACCCCAGCAGATAATTACAGTAATTAAACCAATTAGGCTGCATATGGAACGAGAGTTAACATGCCCCGAGGACACTGAGGTCTGCTATTCATCCCCTGCATGAGCCTCTGCTGAGGTGGTCTCTGTATCTGGCACTGCTTAAGGAAGGGGCCGGGGAAATTGCTTCAGCCCAATTCTGGATTAAAGCAATTTCCTTTTAGCTGAGCCTTGAATACGGTGTTGCAGATGTATGCTGCTGGCCTGCTGCAAGAGGGGACTTCAAACAAAGGACAACTTAAAGACAACTGAGAATCAGCGCCATCATTCTGCGTTGTAAACTGAATTGTTTTTATTTGTCACCCCTTAGTCATATAAAGTGATTTTAGCAAGAGATCTAACATAGTAACATAATTCTGTTGACAAACAGAATGTTTTCAGCAGCATTTATTGGTTTATGCTTCACATTCTGATAAATGTTTGTTTTATCAGGCTGTGTTACTCAAAGTGTTCATCTACTTATTATAGAGAGACATTATTTCGTGGCACCTTGTAATCCTTGATTCTGATTGGTCAAACAGACCGATTCATTTTAGGTCCCAAAATGTCATAGTTTGCCTGCTTCCCAACTATCCATCCTACATTTTATGTTATGTTAGTAATTTTCAATACTATTAAGGGCAAATAGTATGCACATAGAGACGCAGCGTTTGTCTTTTTTAGCTGGTTACATCCTTACAGCAGTAGGTGGCAGTACACTGATTCTTTCAAAAACACAGATTTATTCAGGAATGAAACAAGTGAGTATGAGTGAATCTTTGAATCATTTTTAACCGCTTCGTTCAAAACATTTATTCACTCAGTGGAATATCCTCTTTTACTGTCTATGGGAATATCAGCTAATTGAATCACCTACTGAACCGATTCTTTCAAAACATTGATTCAATCAAGAACCACACACCGCTCTGTGTGTTTTGCGTGAAAAGGCAACAACTGAATCTGTTTTGGATTCATTTGAAAAAAAACAATTTCCCTGGTGGAAAAAAATACACAGTAATTGGCAACACTGTGTCTATGTAAGTTCGTAACTATTTAATAAATGTTTGTTAAACTGTTCAGTATCAACAGAGCACTTTTGCACGTTGCTAATGCTACTTAAAACTGACTACTAAACTGCATATTTAAACATTGCCACTGACATAAAATCTAAACTCAACTGGTTTGACTTCTCTCATAGCACTTAAGACCTCTTTAGTTCTCAAACATGCATATAATTAAAACAAAAATGAATATACAGAATTGTATAATTGTGCAGTTTGTCTGTCATTGTAAAGCAAACCCCTTCAGGATGATACAAATCCTCAACTTCTTGTCATGAGACACATGTGATATCACTATCTTCACATCGTATTTCTGTTTTTATTGTGAAATGGCATTGGTCGACACAATTACACTTTTGTTCAACGAAAATACACAGGGTTTCTTGTGCTGACACTATGATCACGATTCTTGCATATATGGGCCTCATGAGCTAAATTTTTGTGGTGCATCAACACATTTGTCCTGAAGCATTCAAACCCTTGCAAATGAGATTTGTCAAGTTCAAGTTTTCTTATGTTTCAGTAGAAGATTTACTGCAGTAAAAACAGTTTAGGTTAGCGGTATTAGCCAAGAAACAGGAATGAACTGGAAACTAGATCCTTCCTCTGCTTCTTCTCTTCCTGACAGGCATTTGCAAGCACTGGAGCAAACCTCTAAAGTGTTCAGCATCAGTAGAAATGACAAGAAATGCCACAAGCAGATCATATCTGTGAATCCAGCATTCAGAATTTTCTTTGGAGCAGATGAAGAATGTGGAGGGTTTTGTCTTTGACAGCAACAAGTGGGGGGTCTGTGAGGATTTGCTGGCAGCAGCAGGTGAGGCGGGTGAGATGATCTTTGTCTGAAGTGTGAGAACAGCAGACAGTGGGAGGGAGTCAACAGTAGTGAACCTGCTGAGCTGCTGCTGTGGAGCACAGGGATGGGTCTTTACAGCGCCAAAAACACTGGACAGGAAGAGCAGATCGAGTTTCTTTTGAGTGCCAATGGATTCAAGCTGTAAATGTGTGAGATCTTGATCAGTAATGACTTCTGGCGTATGGAAAATACAATACTTTGAACAAAATGACATTGAATTTATGGGTTTGTGGAGATTTATTACAGAAGGAAATCTGTTTTTTTCGCTGCATTGGAAATCCCCTGCTGTCACAATGCAAGGCTGTTGATGAATTTTTGTGACATAAATTGTACATGTTTTAACATGCTCATAAATAGAAAAACTGGTCTTGTCTAACAGCTTCTTTAATTGTCATTATAGGCCTTTTATTTTGTACACAATTGTTGTCCTCAGATGACTCAAAACTCTGGAAGACTTTGCGGTGCCTTAATCATTAATTATAATCCTAATATAAGATATATTTTTTGCTCATGTCACCTGTTCTCTGTAGTTTCCAGGGCTTGCGTTGCGTTTATTATTTTGTTGCAAGCAGATTAAAAGGATAGAAAATTGTCATAATTTATTCACCCTCTTTTTGTTCCAAACCTATATTTGTTCCGAAACTTTCTTTTGTGGAACATTGAAGTAATTTCAGACTTTTTTTTTTTTTGTGCTTACAATATAAATCAATGGGAACCAAAATGGTTTGGTCACTATTTGGTCAGAAAGGTTTGGAACAACATTATTTACAATGTGAGTAAATAATGACAGGATATTCTCATTTTTCGGGTGAACTATCACTTTAATGAAAAAAAAAAAAAAATCTAAATTACAGTCAAATTACTATTATTTTGTTTAATGTGGTCTTTTTAAAATATACTCTTTTTTTAATTAAAGCTAGACTGCAGCAAATATTTAGACATTTTGAAAACATCCCCTGATTGCATCTCTTCTTAAAGGAGTTAACCTTCTGTCCCAGGCCACTGAGTAAAGCGTTCAGTCCAGCCTCTCAGGGGAATAAACACAGACAACTCATAAAATGGATTATTGCTTTAGTTATGTTATTTATGGTGACAGAAGTATGTAAACTGTATGGAGACTGAAAAGAGAAAAACACTCAGCCAAAGACCTCCAAAGACAGCAGCCAAAAATAAAATCGGTGGTGTTGAGTTGTTGTTCTGAAGGACTCCAAACTGACAAGTCCCACGGGAACAAAACATTGCTTTTCATAACAGAATATGCTTCTTTTTTTTATACCGCAAAGCACATTTATACTTTAGTAATGAAGCTATTATTTAAGAACCAAGAACTGTTTAAAAAGGAAAGAACAAGTTGCCTGAAATCCTTCGCCCAATATTCGTTTACAATAACAATATATAAATCTTCAATTTACAAATCTGACCGGTCGACAGCAAACTGATTTCATAATGATTCATTATTTGCTAATTACTATTCACTGAAACACCACAATGCAATTGCTGAACTTTAAATCTTAAAGTACTGAACAGCTGAAGTCATCTCCAGAAAAAGGCCCTTAATTTTCTAATTAAATCTCAAATGAACAACAACAATAGTTGGATTGAGTTTTCACTCATACATCATTAAAACTGTGCCTTTGACTTCTTTCAGTGTGCTGTCGTCATTCATTTGTATCAATCTTTTTCAGACCGTTACGGTGTCTTGTGTTATGATTAATTATTCATAATAAATCTGATTACTTGGGAGAGATAATCAGAAAACAAAATGCGGCAGATGACGGTGGAGGTGAGTGGAAGTTGTAGAGAAGACCCTGTGGAGCCCAGGATCTGCAATTAAACTGATGAAGCGCACAAGCGTGGATTAAGTGCTCAGTCAGATGTTCAGTTAGGCTACACACAGCCGCACACATACATTTGCTGTGCCCTGTTCTCTAATTATAATTCATCATTCATTTCTCAGTGTGTCATCGGCAAGATTATATTAGCAAATCTCCAAGCGCCAAACAAAACATACAAAAACATGCAATCCTCACAAACAACGTTCCCCCAATGAACCTGTTTAGTGACTATTTGAGGCTTTGGTTTTTTTGTTGTTGTTTTGTTTCAGGGTTTTATATATGCATATATATATGTGTCTGTGTGTGTGTTTAAAAAAAAACTTTCATTATAATTTTTGCGTACTGAGACTGAAAAAGGAGTGAAATCCACCTTAACATTTCTAAGTTATATGGTAATTATATGTTTCATAGTTTTTCCATGCTGTGATGATGTGATGAAATATATAGAGCTGGTGTGAAAGAGCAGGGAAATCTGTGGGAATTGTAAATGGATAGTTAAATGCACAATGGAAATTTATGTGCCCGCAGATGTCACAGACACATGTGCAACCTCAGAGAGCGACAGAAAAAAAACCTTTTTGACATGGTGCAATTAGTGTAAATCTTTAGTATCTTCACATAGAAATATATGAACCAAAATTCACTTAAATCAAGTACTATTTATGTGGGAAAACCCTCATGAAAACTTATGTGCACAGTGCATGTGCATTTGATTCCCACAAGGTGGCAGACTTTCCTCAAGATAAAATATGGTCTTCCTCTACCAAAGAAGCGTACATCAGCAAAATAATTATACTGGGGTAAGGTGAGCAAATTAAGTTATAGTTGCATTGTTTATTATAATTGTTCACCTTATTTGAGGCTCTCTAATAAGGAAAGGTTGTTAAAAAGGAAGTAGGCTTTCCCATATGCAGTGAATATGACATGGGGTGATGTCAGTAAAAACAATTTGAACAATGTTTGCTTAGAGGATTACAGGTGACATGAGACAAAGAGAGTGAAAAGAATTTCTTTCTGAAGCCACAAGTTTAGACATGTGTCAATGCATGCTCTAAGACATGGAAAAAATTGAGTGAGAGTGCAAAAATAAAAGCCACGGGACATTTTCCTTTTAAGATTTTAACTGAACCCGTGCACAGAAATGAGCAACACACACTCTTTGTTTAGTTCAACATTTAAGCTTTCAAAAAGACTAAATTTACAAAAACGTTATGATATCAGTAAAAACCCGCAAAGGGTCTAAAATAAAGTTGAACTTTGCAGTTAATTCAGTTTAGTTTTTTTCTAGTTTTTTTTTTTAGGTGATTCACATGCAGTACAAACCAAACTGTTTTTGTGTTTACCCAGATTTAGCTATACTTGTTCAAACGAGAATCGGTAATTAATTCAAATGTAGGTTGTTTGCCAATTTTTACTGTCTAAATGATCCACACACATAAAGACACATTCCAGTTCTGTATTTATTGACTGTGATGTCTGTCTTGCATGAAGACAGACGGAGAGACTGGATGAAGAGTACTGAGTACATGTCAGAGTAAAATAGAAAAACATTATTTAGTCATGAGAGCAGCACCATAAAAATGTAAAAGTCTATGCTGAGATCATCAGCTCAAGATCTACAGTGAATCATTGACCCCCCAGAATCACAGGACAAATATGTTTAATACATTAATTGCTTATAGAGGAATGAATGGATGAATGAAAGAATGCTTCTGCATGCAACTCTATCTTCGTGACACTGGAGGGCAGTAGAAAGCTACAATCATTACGTACAGTAGTTATGGAAAGCCATTATTCTTTTCTGCTTTTCTGGAAATTTCAGCTTCTTTGCAGAACCTTACCTGAACAGATCTTATCATAAACACACCTTTGTATTACATTGTATTCATTATTATATCAGTCTATTGACTTACAGTCTACTACATGTAGATTATTTATTTATACTCGTTTATTGTCTAGTTTCATCAATACAAGGAAGTTTGCCAGTAGCACCAATGATTTCACATGCAATAAAAACCTACAGTTTTTTTTTTTTTTAAGCAACACGTTCAAATAAGAATTTGTAATGAATTAAAATGTTGGTTGGTTCAATGTTTTGCTGTCTAAATTGTATATCAGTGCCACGTTGCACACAGGCTGATATTAGACATTGAATTATGCTAATTTTCCCTATTTTAATACTAACTTCAAATAGATTTTTAAAAACACTAATCATTTATCAACAGTGGTATGTGTAATCTTCACCCAAACACAAAATTAATATTCATTTTTATATTGTACATTGTAATATTTTGATGCCTAAATTAGCTTGTTTAGGTTTTAGTTTTTAATGTAACCCCAATAAAAGGTAGTGATTTCTGTATGTAGATGGTGTGAAAGTTGGGTCTGAGAGAGAAAATGAGAGCAGAAGGGGGAGGAGAAGAGAGGAGAGGATGGGAGGGACTGTTTCCCCCACTTCTCTCTCTTTCCCTCTCCTCACTTCCATCCCTACTTGAGAAACAGTGCTTCACTGTACCAGATGGACACCAGGTCCCTTTCCCCTCATCCTGGATCAATCTTTTTCCTTCTCTCTTTTCTCCACGTCTATCATCCAGTTGGCTCTCTTTGCTTGTTTCAGATCCTGTTCTACCAAACACGCACTCATCTCTCCCTCCCTGTTGGTAATTTTTCCCTGTCGCCCCACTCTCAGTCAGCATGGTGAACAGATAACTGCTTAGCTGTGGAACATGGGCTCCTGCCTCTGCAAAGGTCACCAAGGTCAGTCTCTTTCTGATTGTATCTGAGTTTGTCTGTCTTTGTCCGTCTTGCGTCCATCAACCCACCTGTTGGTCCATCCGGTCTTCACTCTTATCTGTCTATCCACCTGCTTATCTCAAGCATTTACGTAATGCATGAATGTGATAAAAATCACAGCTTATTCAAATATAATGCAAAATGGAACACATGGAGTTGTGAGTGAGTGAAATAAGTGCAGTCTATATGAATTCATTTGTTATATTGTTTGCAATTTTTACATTTTTATTGTGTTTTTTTTTTTTTTTTTTTGTATACTGATGCTTACATACTGCACTGGGATTAAATATTACACAGCTTTTTGATACTTGATTCTGATTGGTCAATCATGCCTCCCAGTGGTCTGATATTTCCTAATATTCACCGTTGTCCATGGCAACGCTGTATATCAGTCGGATCCTGCCCCGCAATTGGAGCGTTCCAACATTAATTTAAAACATATAGAAATGTAAAGTAATTTAAATATATGTGTGTGTGTACACACACACACACACACACACACACACACATATAGATAGATAGATAGATAGATAGATAGATAGATAGATAGATAGATAGATAGATAGATAGATAGATAGATAGATAGATAGATAGATAGATAGATAGATAGATAGATAGATAGATAGATAGGTAGTTGATGATTACACACACATACTATACAGGTATGATTATAAAATCATTCTCAATCAGTATTTCATTCCACGTTTTTTATAATAATTTTCTGAGTAGCAGTGTATTAAGTGTACATTTGTGTGTGTGTGTGTGTATGTGTGTTTAATAACTGCTATCAATAGCTGCATCCCAAATAACACACTATACAGTATGCCCTTATACACTATGTACTTGTGCACTTTGTAATCAGCCGTGTAGTGTAAGAATTATGTAAGGTTATTTTGTCATTCATCAGATAGCACCTCTCCTTCTGCTTGACAGCTGCAACACTTGAGTGCACATTTTTTTAAAGGGATAATATGACGTTGCTAAAAAGAAAATTAATTTGTGTATTTTGAGTAATGCAATGTGTTTATATGGTTTAAGGTTTAAAAAATATAGATATTTTCCACATAATGTAAATGATTATTTCTCCTCTATGCCCTGTCTTTCTGAAACGCGTTGATTTTTACAAAGCTTATCATTCGGAAAAGCGAGGTGTGCTCTGATTGGCCAGCTATCCAGTGCATTGTGATTGGCTGAATACCTCAAAGTGTCCTCTTTTGGAAGGCCAAACAAAGATGTTTCGCTTTCACAATGAAACACACAGTGTCTCCACAACATGGTGCCGCCAGCAACAGCGAGAATAAAAGTTACACCCTTCTTTCTTTGCATGAACATTTGGACGGTGTTATGCAAATCTTCCCACATTGTGTCATAGGCATGTGGGGGCTTGTTTGAATGAGCAGTTTTAGGAGGGCTTTGTTGACTTTACTTCGATAAAGAATATCTCTTTGGATTTGAGACTTTAGTCTTTGCAACTTCACAGATCTTCTTTATGCACCAAGAGCTTGTAGCACTCCAAAGAGAAAGGAAAAATTGAAATTGCATCATATGACCCCTTTAAGTTTGACTTTAGTGCATCATCCTGGTATTTAAAGTGCACTTTTTCTATTTGAAAATTTTAAGTGTGAACACACTACTCGCACTACAAAAAAAAATGGCACAGAATATTGCATAAGTACACCAACTGGGATGCACCTATATTATACATTAATATAATAATATGAAATGATTCTCAAATTAATATTTCATGTCCACTAATTTACTTATATTGTGAATAGATGTTTAAATAAAGATGTAGATGTGTATTAAATGGCAATAAAATAATTATCATATCCACATTTCATGTCAACGCAATTGTTCATTTGGTGAGTAGGCCTATCCTTGTCATAAGTGTATTAGCTACCAATTTAGTTTAGGGACCAATTCTCACGATTAACTAGTTGCTTAATAGCATGCCTATTATTAAAATATTGGCTGTTAATTAGTAATTATAAAACACATATTCTGCATGACCATATACTACATCCATAATATTACCCAAAACACTTCACAACTACTGTAATTACTATTAATAAGAAGAAAATTTGTAGTGTACTGAGGGAGAAAAAAAAGCATAGTAAATGGTTTGGTAATAGTGAGAATTGGACCTTAAAATAAAGTGTGACATTGTATTCAACTCGGTCCAGTTTGATTAGCGATAATGGCTCTATCACCTACATAATGACGATTAAAATTAAAACAATTCTCATATTAATATTTTATGTCCACGTATTTATTGATTTGTTAAGTGGCTGTATATTATTAAACTCTTGCCTAGTGACTATAAAATACTTCTCAAATCAATATTTAATGTCCACATTTGTACAGATTATGTGAGTATCTCTTTACATTATATCTTACATAATGACTAAGGGATTTATTTTAGTTATTTGTCGCTAAATTCACAAGCCAAACAGAAACAGTTGTTGACGCTGGAGTAGCACAGCTAATTCTGAGAAGTTACATTTCATCCTCAAGGTGTCCTCCACGGAAATGGCACAGATGAAGTGGATGATTTGTAAATCCCAGGGAGCGGAGGGTAGTGTTTGTCTGTCTGAGTTCTGTGGGGGTTTGAAAGTCCAGGGCTCTTTAGCTAATGCGGAGCTTGGAGTGAAATGCCAGGGTCAAAGCAGATGTATAATGCATACACGAGACTGATGGAGTTTCACAGTGATGAATGGGAGGTGGGATGTAGAGAGGGAGACACGCACGAGGTGTGACACTGTAAAGGTCACGCATTGTCAGTTGATACCTGTTAGTGAATAACATGCTGGCGGGAGCCCGAAGCTCCACAGACTGAGATTAGCTGTCCTCTTTGAGGTCTAACCTCAATGAGATGCGGCCATTGACGAAAGTGTGCTCTCGAACATTGGGGATCCCCAGGGAGGTGTTGTCAAGACAATCTCTTGTTGCTATGGAAACAGAGCAACAGTAGTGAGTCCCGTCCATCCACTCCAGATCAAACTGCTACATGAACACACACACACACACACACACACACACACACACACTGTAAATATAAAAAAGTATATAAACAGTTGTTTGCAATTAACAGCAACATATTTTGTCTCTTTAGAGCTGCAAAGTGGCCAGCAACACCCAATGGAAGAGCTTAACTCAGACGCTGAAGGACAGCCCATCTTTAAGGTGTGTTTTGTCAGAAAAATCTAAAGTGGAAGTGTATATGAAGATGTATAAATGATACATGGGAGTGCTTTCACACTCTGAATGTGTAAGATCTGGTAAAAGTGTCTTGTTAGGTGTAATTAGCACATGTGATTCACTTGTAAATGTGATTTCTGAAAGGTTTCATTTGGTATGTTACTTTGGCTTGTGTTTCCTGTCTTGTCATGTTATTTTAGGGTAACCATCAGCCCTACAATGGCAGCATGTCAGATAAAAGGAACAGCAGCGGGTATGACATTGGAGAATTGGCTACATCTTCCCTGCTGGGTGAGGAGCAAAGAGCGCATGTTAGGCACTGTCACTCTGTGTGTTGTTTTGCTAGGTTTTTGCTAGCGTTCAGAATCATTCGTCTGAATCAAAAGAGCAGTCGACCTTTACAGAAGCTTGCTAATGTAATTTCCTTCTGCCTGCATATCTCTCATTTATGAACAATCTCTCTCTCTCCTTCTCTAGTGCCTCTTTAGCCACCTGTTTCCTTTCCTGATGTTTTTTTTTTTTTTTGCTCAATTTCTCCAGGCCCACTCTTTTCAGAGAGTTAATTACAGACACTAATAATGTTTTATGGGTCTTTAAGCTTTTCCAAAGAACATTTTTTATCATTTCAGTCTAATTATAAATGCAGTCACCCGCTGATGAATATGTATAATGAGGCAAAAAGAACCACAAATCTCTGATTGACTGCAAAAAATTAAAAATCTAGAAACTAACTGCTTTGGGGAAAAAACGCTATTAGGAGGATTAATTTATAAAACACGTGTCATGGGGAATGCAAATTATTGCTACTTCCAGTAATAGGTTTGAAAGGACTTGAATGGAAATTAGGCACCACGTTTGTCTATGTAGAAATGTTTCTTTTTTTTCACTTTTCCCCTGCATTGGGCACAAAAAGTACAATAGTTTGTTTAACAAAAATTGGGGCATGTCTAAATAAAGTTTAAAACATGTTTATAGTTTTGTAATTTACAATAAATATTAAAATATTGCCTTAAATATTAAAATATAAACCTTAAACAAATAAATAAATAAACACATGCTTACAAAAAAGGATAAAAAATTAACCCTACTGTATGCAGGCAAATCCAGCTTGAGACCAAATGTTTCTTTGTAGTTCTTATAGTTCACTCCCCCCAAAAAATGCTGATAATTGAATTACCAACAGGCCATCCGAGATGACATTGTTCTCTTCAGTAGAACAGTAAAGAAAATATTTAGCTGAAACCATAGTGTTTGTTGTTTCATAAATCCATGGCTACCGACACAATCAAAATAGCACATACAAGCAAAATGAAAGTTGTACTTGTAGCTCCTAGCAATATATTAAAACAAAATGAAAATGGCATTCTTTTATGATTTTAGTTGATGGACACAATTGTAAATGTGAAGACCTCTGAGGTGTTGCAGGCCACAATAATGATTTTAAGAGGAAAAATGCAGTTTTCATGCTAGGCTGTTACATTACTGTCCCTTTCACATAGCTAATATTTCTCAAAACATGGTATTTGTGCCTCTATTGCTTTGAAAAAAAAAAATGCAATGGGGCCCTAAAGTGTAACCATTGAAAATGTCTTCTGGTCCCTGCTTTCAGACACTAATCCTAAAAGGCTGTTTGGTTTTTGATGACTTTTGAGAGAATAAGCTCTACGATTTATCCGTTCTCACTTTTGTCCCTTTTTAGCATCACCTCTTCACCCTCTTCCTCCTTTTCATTTCTTTTATTTCATTTGATTTGCGCTCATGCTAATCCCTCCGATCTCCTCAGGACTGCTGGCCACTATTAAAGACCACATCACTAAGCCCACAGCGATGGCCCAGGGCCGAGTCGCCCACCTGATTGAGTGGAAGAGTTGGGGAGGGGAAGCGACGTCTGGAGGAGGCTGGTGTGGCTGGACGAGAGATGGTGGAGGACTGGGAAGTGTGCAGGAGGATGAGCAGCTCTATTCCCACCTCACTGATGAAATCAAAGAAGCGCGATTTGCTGCGGGTGAGACAGCATTTATATAGTTAACCTTTAAATACCCAGGTTTAAACTAATCTGTTCAGCCCTGCATAATAAGTATTACTGCAGTAATACCTTGCAGAAATACCTTACCTATGTTTTTTAATGTGCCTCATGAGTTCAGCATGATGGACATGAACAAATGCAGGGTTTTTCCATTCGTTCTTTCCACACTGATAGCTCCTCATGAATGTCTCATTGAGATGTGTTGATTTTCATGTCAGTACTATAGCAACCAATGTAGATATACCGGTGTGGCGAGTGGGGCGGGGCCGAGAGGCGTGGGAATGAGGAGTGAGGCCAGGTGTAGTGATTGGAGATGAGCTACACCTGCGCCCCACCGCTGGTATCGAGTCCCACATAGGAGATGGAAGGATATAAAACTGGAGCGACTATAGTGAAGGACGAGAGAGGACCAGGCCTGGGACATTATTTTATGTTTTGGTTTTTATTTGTGCGCACCAGTCGTCCGTGAGGGGCTGGTGCGCTGTTTTGTATTTATTTTGAATATTAAAATGTTTTGTTTGTGCGCCGGTTCCCGCCTCCTTCTTCCCGATGAATATGGAGTGTTAATATCATTACAACCTGATATTGACTACATTGTCTGATCAAACAGATCAGATATCATCACTTACAATATGGCGGTTGTCTTTCTTAACTTGTGGCCGTAAACAACCACCTAGCAACCACACAGCAACATTTTAAAAATACTTTAACAACCACATAACATTGCCCTGGCATTGACTCTGTGACTTTGTTATGGCAAAAACTGCTACTATTTTTCTTCACAAGTGTGAATTTCAAATCTTATTCTGAAGGATTTCTGTTTTTTAATTACCTTAACATAAAAATTAGCTGAAAATATAATCACCCTCTGCAATGAATGGGTGCCGTCTGAATGAGAGTCCAAACAGATGATAAAAGCATCACAATAGTCCACAAGTATGACTCCAGTCCACCAGTTAACATATAATGAAGTTAAAGGCTGCATTTTGGAATAAAAAAATGTATCATTAATGTTTAATGTGAGGTTAAACTTTAAACTGTTGCTTCCAGCTAAAATACAAGTCCTCTATTCATAATGATACTTTCTCAAATGAAAAAGTTGTCTTGCTTAAATTGGGAGAGAAACATACAACAAACATGCAGCTTTTCACTTTACGAGACATTAACTGATTGACTGAAGTCCTGTTTATTACTTGTGGATTATTGTGATGCTTTTATCATCTGTTTGGATATTTTTCTTGTGTACAATTCTGTTTTCTTTCTGGACCTCTATGTATATGCGATCTCTTTCTTCCTCTCACAGGTGTGGCGGAGCAGTTTGCTCTGGCTGAGGCAGCAATGAATGCCTGGTCGTCCCAGGATGTTGAAAATAAAGCTATAGGCAGTTCAATTCCAGTACAAGGTAATAATTTCACTGTTATTATCTCCTGTAAAGATTGCAATGGAAAGGTTCTATGAATGTTAAAGAACCCTCATTTTTTAGAGTGTAAATGTAACGGTTACAAGAAATTATATTAATCAAAAATTTTGCTTTTTAAAAGTTTAACAAAAATAAAATTTCAAGGACCTGTGAAATATATTTTCCTTTCCTTTTTTTTTTTTTGAGTTAGTTTTCTGGATTCCATTTTAATGGTTTTATTTAAAAAAATCACCAAAAGCATCTCTAAATAATTGAAGTTTTTATATTATATATATATATATATATATAAACTAATGTAAAAATTATTATTATTTTTTCAGAAATACTTTTGTGTTTTTACATTTTTCTGGTAAATAAATTCTGGTAACTAATTTTTCTGGTAGATGTTCCTTAAAAATAATGTTTTAATAATAATTTTATTATTAGAAGCTATCATTACATTAAGTAAGTAACAGTTTCTTCAGTTAAGAGTAATGCAGTTAAACCAAACTTCTATTTTGCATTGTTATGAAGACCTTTACGATTCTCGTTTTATATGATATGCAGATCGTTTTTCTAAAAAGAAACTGAAAATGCTCATAAAGTGACTCTCAGAGCAGTTCTAGAGATCATGACCATGTGTTCATATGTTGAGGCGGCAGAAGCAGAAAACACTGCAAGCATCATGCACACTTGAGTGATTGTAGTAACAGAGACATGCAGAACATGTAGGATTCATATTTAAATGGTATTTTGCAGCTTAATATTCAGACAATAGGTTAATTTATTCATCAAAAAATTAGCAAATTCCATGACATTCTGCATTATACAGTAAATTCTATTTTTATGACTGAGTTTCGTGATTCAGTCTGCGTTTAACGCACAGCTGAAATCATAGGGCCCTAACTAAGTGTTTTAGTTAGCTGGTCCGTGTGGAAATATACTGGCTATTCGAGTCCACTAGCAAAACCTGTAAATGGAAATAGTCTTTTTGAAGATCTCACAACTTCCTTAACCATATATAATTATATATTATCCAATTTATTTTATATTTATATTCACATCCGTTCAATAAAAGTAGCACAGTACATTCTGACCACCTGATTCATCTCTCACTGTCCCAGCATTTATAAAATGCTGTTATTTCATAACAAGATGATGATAGACTGTGTGTGTGTAAGCACAGACTACTGACCTGTTTAGCCAGGTGCAAAAAACATTTTACTCTGGAACTGATGAATCTTTCAGCCAGGCGCATGAATAAATGACTGCAAAACAGAAATGTCTGAATGTGTCTGGTACACGGTGACTCATGGATCGAGCAGTTCTGAGCTCTATATTGAGTTGGGATTTAATGGGCTTATTCATTTATTCTACAAATATCATTCTAGGAGATGTGTGTGCTTGAGGTCTTTTTAATCTCTGCTTTGACTCACAATGACGACGATGTCTTGACAGACCCCGAGGGACTCTATATTTCTCACTTCCTGTTGGACGGAGGGAGTCTGGGTGTTCCTCAGCACCTGTACAGACTGCACCCTGATGACACCAGCTCTCTGGCACCTTCTCTTCCTCCTCAGTCTCATTCCCCCAGTCATTCTCATTCTCCGCTGGACACACAGCGTCCACCGCAGGAGCAGAGGATCTCGCCGATGGAAGCGTCCCTGCGACACGCAGACAGCATCTCCCTGTCGGAGGATGAGGTTTTTTATAACTGAACTTTTGATGATGACAGTGGAACGAAAAAAAAGGGGTTTTCATCAGTCATTTGTGTTCACTGAGAAGCATATGAGGTGACGTCTGTGGTTATTGCTTTACCGTTAAAGTATGTAATAGCCACAGCTGAGCTATTTGAACGTGGGGATCGTTGTACATGCCGACATGTTATGTCCATATCATGTTGCCTTTTTGCAATGATGAGGGAGATTGAACTTTATGTTAACAGAGTCAGACCAATTACATTTAGGTAAAAGGTCATCGCATATGAATGCATCTAAAAATATACATTGACAGAGGGGTGATCAATGCCCTTTCACCTTCCACTGAGTGTTTGTAGATATTTGCAGCAGCCTTTGACAAATATTCGGAGGCCTATTAGCTCTATAGACTGAAGAAGAAAGAGCCAAAAGAAAACACGCTTTCATCTCCACAGACAGAGATTTTCCTGGTGCATTTCCACTAAGAATGACTCAATGGGACTACAGAGATGAATAGGATTCTTTTGTGAGGACTCTAGAGGGTGAAAGTGACTTATGCCTTTGAGCAAAGCCGCAGATATTACTTGGGACAGTGAGGTGGAGATTTGAACGATTTTTCATATTGCCAAATGTTTCCATGGGGATTTTGAGTATAAAACGTCTAAACTCAGCAAATGACTAAATTTATCCTCAAAGCTGAAGTGCACAATATTGACAATATTAAAAAAAAAAAAAGGTGGGTATGGTCACAACTGCCACAGATTTATAAGTCCATGTATATGTAGAACTTAAAAAAGTATTACCACAGGTAACTTGCATCCATTGTGTTAAAGATTGTGTCGACCATTTTGTGCAATCTTTTGTATGTGAAAAACGATGATTTACTCTTTAAAAGATCTATTGCGGCAGACACCACTTGCTAACAAGAAGATTCTTGTGTGCTTTTGCGTGTGTCTGAGCT
Organism: Carassius auratus; assembly: GCF_003368295.1. Taxonomy (NCBI): domain Eukaryota; kingdom Metazoa; phylum Chordata; class Actinopteri; order Cypriniformes; family Cyprinidae; genus Carassius; species Carassius auratus. The sequence goes on along the minus strand of NW_020523286.1, from coordinate 1,907,991 downwards.
GGAATAACAATCGTCTGCCTTTTCTCCGTAATTATCCCTATTCACACTCCACTGACAAAGAAAAGGAAAGAGAGAGATAGCGAGGGATGAAGTAGAAGAGAGAAATCAGCGACAGAGGGGATTATAGTAAATGCAGAAGAAGGAGAGGGCGAGAGAGGAGGCTTTTGGGAGGTGGAATGGTCAAGTGTTATCAATATCCAGCTCCTGCAGGGTCTTTTAATAGAAGTGTACATCCTCGTGTGGTGTCAGATAATGTGTGTGACTGCTTTTGGTGCTTCAGAGGAGGGTTTGAAGTAGGTTTTAATTGTGTTTATAGAGGCTCTGGGGCTATGAGCAGAATTGAAATTGTGTTTGTAACTGGAATTCAATGTCAATACAATATACAATATATTACGGAACGATCCGTGAATTCAAATGAATTCTTATAAAACCTTTTCTTAGAAAAAAGCACAAGGAATAGTGACTGAAAAACTGAGAAAAGAACCGAATTGGGATGGTTGAGAAATTAAACAAAGGTAATTTATTACTGAAGCCTTATTCTGTTCTTTCATAAAACAAACAAGGTTACAAACAGATGTCTCTTTTCATTTAAACTCTAGACATGTATATCTTATTATACAGGCTCATTTATCCGATTTCTATTTTTATCAGAAAGAAGTTTGTTTTGATTGAAATCCATGAAGATATAAAAGTGTTGATGGGAAAAAGTACATCAGGAGGTCGGTGCCAATAGCCTTTGGGGGCAATGTGCTGAGTGTCCTGAGTTCGAATCCCAACTTCAGGACCAATTCAAGTGATTTCCTTAATATTTCGATTTTTTTACACACTCAAATTTCTCAGCCAAATACAGTATTGTCCTATGCTAACAAACTATACACCAATGTAAAGCCTCTTTATTCAGCTTTCAAATGATGTATAACTCTCAATTTCGAAAAATTGACCTTTATCACTAGTTTTGTGGTCCTAGGTCACAAATACTGTATTATCATTTCACTTGTGGAACACTAATGATAAAATCACTGTTAAATAAAAATTCCAGTAGCCCCGTAAATCTCCATTTTAAAAAACATTTAAAACTACATTTTAAGGTAGATTAGTGAATCCTAAAATAAACCGATGTTCAGCAAAGTTTCCTGGTGGTGGTTTTGCTATTTTTGTTATAAAGATTAGAACAACTATTTTACATTGGAGACAATTCATCCCTTGTTGTACTCTGCTGCTTCATTTCAAAAGATGACTTTATTATTCCACTATGTATAATTATTCACATAATGATCCAAGTTAAATCACCAGTAGATCAAATGTTAATCAAAATGGCAAGCACAGACTGATGCCTGTCCTAGGTGTGTGATTCTGACGTCTGAGTTAATTGTCCATTCATCAGACTTCCTTCGCCATCTCTTCGATTATTTTCTTCATCTGAAAGAAAAATGAAGGGGTCATAAGAACATCCTAAACATACAGATAGTCAGTGTGAGCGGTGTATCCATCAGTATTTGTTTTGTGTATGGTTGTATGTGTGTGTACAAATTTGTCCTTGTGCAGACTGCTCTTATCACCTCTTTCCATGTGATGACGCCACACAGCCGCCCACTCTCCGTTATAAACAGACGCTGCTCACCCGTGGCACTCATGATGCAATGAGCCTGACAGAACACACACAAACACACATTAAATACACATAATGTGAAGTGAATGAGCTACCATTTATTCTCACTGCACCTGCTTTACAGTGCTTTCTGGCGTCAGATGAAGCCGCACAGGTTGAACATTACATACTTCCTCTAGCTGTTTACATAAATCCTACAAGAAAAAAAGATTTAGTGATGACGAGAAGCAGAAACGTTGGTGTTTTAAGATTCTTGAAAGTGGTTTCATTAGATAACATTAGATACTTCAATAACTAACAATGTTCAGCAGATTTGTCATAGCATTTATTCAACTTTGTTAATGTTAGTTAAGAAAAACAGAAGAGTTCACTGTTCAAAATAACTTTATTGTAAGGTGTTACCAAAATTACTGGATAAATAAAAATGTCATGCTTTTAAAATAAAATTTAATAGAATTCTCATATTCTTCAGTTGATTTTCCTGACAATTTGATCATCATTTTACTTGCCCTCATGCTTTTCCCTGTAAAATACTGATAAGTTCAGTCGCAGTTTTGCTTTATTTTTAAATTTTTAATTATAGTTTCATATTTGAACCTTGATTACCCCGCATACTAATCCAAAAATCTAAATACTGTCATTCATTACAATTGAAAATGTTGATTGATTGAAAATGAGACATTAAAAATCAGTTAAACTCTACACAATGGTCAACAATGTTGATTGTTATTTTTATACTTTTTTCAATAACTTTGCACAATTCTTGTTATGACTTTAATGTTAGCACATTATGAGTTCAATTACCTCATTTCTATGCTGATGCAGATGCTCCCGCAGCTGTGATTTGTTGATTGTACCCAGAAGAATAGGGGAGTCTGGGAGATAAGAGAAAAAGTAAAAGACATGGCAAAGAGACAGAGCCTCAGACTGTCAGACTCATTTCATTCAATAGCACCATCATTGTACTGTACTGGAACATTATCTTGAGTGTTACTACTTATCAGCACACAATCATATGCTTTATTGGCACACATTTCGTTGGCTTTCACTCTCTCCTGTCAAGCAACAAGGTGCCATTAAAGTCAAAGTGGTGCAATTGTGTCGTTGAGCTGCTGTTATTCGTTTGACTCACCGTGAGAGTCCACCACAGGAAATTCATTGTCTGCGCTTTCATTTAGGATGTGCTTCAGACTCGCCAGTGTCTCTGTTCTCTCCAGAACAACTCCTGCTGGAATCACAAACTGCTTGATCTGAACATTGGCCAACCTGTAGGAGAGCGTTCATGGTGAAAACTGTTTACTATCCAGCCATGGCAGCCTTGATTTCTCCCCTCAGAGAGAAATCCCATCTCAAGAAAAATGCAGTTTAATTTAAAGTCATAACACGGTGGAGCCTGAAGGCAGACGAGTAGAGGTTAACTCACTTTGGACAAGCGCGGATGAGAGATGGCAAGTGTGGGAGCTGCTTAATAAGGGATATGCCATCGTAGAAAGATGGACGGTGCTTTGCCCGAGCCACAGCGTTGGATACCAGCGTGGCAATCAGAGCGGGCACGGCGTGAGAGCACTGGCCGGTCATTTCCAGAGCCAGTAGTGCAGGAGAGAGAGTGTGTGTCACAGCACCTGAGAAGGCAGCTGCTCCTGTACACACATACATGCACAGCAAAATATGACCCCATCAGTACATTTAGACAGGCCTTATCGTCTCTGTGAGCCTGCAGTGTTGATAATCCCCCATCAGAAAGTTGACAGGGTAATATGTTTGTTTACCTGCTAGCGCATAACCACCCGGGTTTATCAAACTCTCTGCTGATGAGATTCCATCTGAGAGCAGATAGGCCGAGACCTCGCCTACCAAACGCCCCACCGCAGCACCTAAATCAGACAAATGCTGATTCAATGGGGCTTTTTTCAAATACCATTTGGTCTGGATTCACCGAAAACTACATTTGGTTAAACTACTATTTAAAATAATGCATTATAAGCTATTATAATCATATTTTGGCAACTACCATTGAGTGTAGATGGCTGAAGATATTTAGCAGAACAAAGGATTTTATTTCATTTTGTGTCATTTATTTGTTTCATTTATATTATTTAAATGAGTTACTTGAATTGTTATATTTTGTTATTAGTTATTTAATATGACTTATTTTTATTTTGTACATTATCTAGTTATTATTTTCTAAAAAAAACATTATTTGATTTTTCAAATACATGGTTTATAAAATGTTTATTTTTCTAAATTTTTATTTTTTAATTTTTATTAAATTTTTCTAAATTTGCTATTTATTTGTTTCAGTGTTGTATCATATTTTATTTACAACACATTTATTTTACAACAAATCATAATAATGACTTTGCATTTTGCATTTGCATTTTAATAACTATTATACATTTGTTTGTTTGTTTGCATATAGTATGGTGTAAATCCCATGATATGATGACCTAATTACCTACCATAAACAAATACTGGCATGAAATAGCCAGCAGGTAAAGGCAAAGTACAAGCCACGACCAACAGCCCAACCTTACAGAGAAATCATGAAATCAGCTTATGAGAATTTATTAATCTCTTGAACAAGCAGTTTATGTATTGCTACTTATTTGCAACTTTAAACGTAATACTCATTTTATTTCACCTTCGCAGTAATGAAAAGCCCTAGTGTTTGGAAGTAACTTTTGCCAGGTGGGTTCCATGCCTGCCAGAATGTTCTCTGAGGTTCTTGCAGGGCAGATGCATTCTGGGAAACACTGTACCAGGAAGTGCCATCTAATAGTGAGGTAAGTAGCTGCTTCATTGTGAGCTGTTAAAAAAACAAGAAGAAGTTGAAAGTAAATTCATAAACAGTGAGCAGATAAGTCTGATATACTGCCAATGTTCTATAAAAAGGCCTATCCTCACCTCAGCAGCTATGAAATGTCCCGCCGAGTGATAAAACGTGAAGCAGGCGAGGAGAAATGCCACTATGGCTGAATAAAGTGACTTTCTGGATAAGATTACGAATACAAGCAAGAGGCAGCTCTGGGTTAGATCACAACAAATATCTCCAGGCATCCAATCAAATGACAAACATCTGCTGTCAACATACAGCGGTGTCCATAAAGCTGAGACCATGTTACAAATCTAGGACTAAAAACCTAATGTGAACCTAGAAATTAATATTTTATGAATGAAGACATGAATATTTAAAGTTACACATTGCTATTCTGAACTGAATTCTATTAAACTAAAAAGAAAGTCTTTCCAATTGTTCAACATGATTTCCAGTCTGTGGGAATAAATCTTTCATCTCACTCTGTTGCCAGAAGTCTGCTGATGGGTTTGTTTGTTTTGACAAAACGCAGAGCCCAGCGATGACAGAATAAATAAATACAGCTGAGAATGCTGCAGAACAGCCTGAATCAGAGGAAAAGATAATCAGAACAATTACTGCTTCGTGAATGCTAACAATATAATCCAACCCCTGAGGTAACAGATATGAGCAAGCGGTATTTAATTCACTATTGTCCATCACCAACATAAGAACTTACCCGAGCAGAGCGAAAATAAATATTTCAAACGGCTGGTAGGGAAGATCAGAAGAAAAGCTGGTTTTAAACAGGGCCTGGATGGTTTCTGTGGACATATTGAATCAGTTCCCTCATATATCATTTTAAATGAAACCAGATTACATTAATGTGGTATGATACTTTCAGTTCAATCATATCTAAATCAAATTCATAGCATCCCACAAGACTATCTGATGGCCTTAGAGCTCTGGGGTGGATGAGATTACTATGAAGATATCATAAGCATCCGTTAGGGGGCGCTGTAGGTAGAGTACACCTCTCACCTTGATCTGAACTACAGACAGAAAGCAGTCTGAAAGTGATCGCGCCGCAAGCCGCTGCAAAGAAGCAGGGACAATAATTTCTGACTGAATAATGAGTCCCCATCACTTCTATACTGAACAGAACACCTGTGACAATGAAACAGAGATAAATTAACAGGGAAACGTCAATTGACAGACTGATAGACTGATGGGATTCAGTAATAACTTTGTGTTTGTTTTCTACTAAAGGATAACACGGACCACAGTGACGTTAACTCACCGCTGATTGGAGCCCCAAAACAGCTCGCGACACCCACCGCTGACGCCACAACCAGCATTTCTCCTTTAGCCGCTCTCTGGATGAACGGAGCCATGAGCGTCAGTAGCCTTATATACCATTTCAATTTGGTTCTCTTAATGGAAAACGCAAGTGGGCTGCGTGGTTCATGTATTAAAGCGCTGGTCAGCTACCTGTTTTCCACCACGGCAGGAAACATGCAGGCGACTCATGAACGCACCCACCATGATAGATAAATGGACAAATGGACCCTATTGAGATGATAAATTGTATTGCAAAAGGTCAATATATTCAGAACGTCCATTTATCCATAAGCTCCACATTCTCATTTGCATGTAAGATAGGTTTCTTACCACTTTGCCGAGAAACACTGTGCTGCCCGAAGCTAGTGTGCATATCAGGCCAAACAGTTTAGCGAAGAGATTGGAGAGGGACAGGTAATCTGGCATGTCCACCCCTAAGAGAATAGCCCTCGCCTCAGGAACACCAGAGCCTGAGGGGTCAAACACATTATGCATGGCAGATGCACCAGACAGCCCTTCTCTAGATATACTCCTCATTTATGAATAAACATTTCTGTTTTTAATAGCTTCAGTGTAATCCAAAGCAATCGTCTTTAGTGCTGTTAATAAATCTTTAGCAGCAGAAGTGTCATGTCCATTAAGAACTGTTTTTTTTGAGCCAAGTGGAGAAATTATATATATATATATATATATATATATATATATATATATATATATATATATATATATATATATATATATATATATAAAACAGTTTTTGGATTATTTGATTATTTACAGCACATCATATAATAATTATTTTTAACCAATATATATATATATATATATGGTAGGCCTAACTGCAATTTAACCATTTCAATTCAGTGAATATATTTACTTAAAATAATTATGGAAAATACAATAATAGTAACATGCAAACTGATGCCCCCATTTTTTTTATACAGTGTACAAATGAATATCTAGCTGACCTGCAGAGAATGGACAGATGCTGTGGGCGAAGCTGGTGGACAGAGCACAAAGACAGGCTGGGTAAAGCGTCCAGCAGAGGAACTGCAGCAGGTGGTGACCCTTCAGACATCTGTACAGCCATTGGTGAGCTAATAAGAGAGAAGGACACGGGCTGAGGTTTAACAATGTGCGATAATCGTAAGAAGCGTCTAAGGTCAGGTCTGTTTTTGAAAGACCTTGCCCCACTCAGCTGCTAGAATGCTTCAGTGCTCAAACAGTTAACTGCCAAACTTGAATTGTGTACAAATCATTTTTGAGTGACATGGTGGAACCGCTCACCATTCAGCAGCTTGGCTACAGTCATATCCATGAAGAAGCTCATTAGAGCGGTGATGATCCCTAACAGGGCATAACAGTACCACTCCATGCTAGCAAAAGACACCAGAACCTTCTTCACATACAGCACACACTCTGCCCAAATGAAAAATAATATAAAATAAAAGAGGATAATTAAGAGTTTAAAGCACTGAGGCTTGATAAAGTGAGCTCATTGATGCTGGAGGAAATGATCCACCTCACCTCTGATTCGTGACCGTGATTCTTGCCATGGTTTCCATGAACGCCTATTAGAGCTGATTAGCTTTTCCTCTGCCTTTTCTTGGTCTGTCTTATCTTCATCGATGCTCTGTTCTTCATTTTCTTCTAGACGCTTTACATTTACACAAGTCTCATCCATTGTCTAAAATGCAACATGTGAGCTCTTAATGACATTTTTTGAAAAGAGATATTTTGGTGAATATTGGTGACCGAACAGTTGATTGATATCCAACTGTTTGTTTACCATCATTCTTCATTGATATCTTTTTTTTTCTCAACAGAAGAAAGAAACTCAAACTGGTTTGGAACAACTCGATGGTGAGTAAAAGCTAAACTAAAGTGATATGGCAAAGCTGTATGACAACCACTCACTGTGCTATTAATCCACAAACTCTTATTAAAAGTAAAATTTATAGCAGAGCTAAAATAATAAAATAATAATCATTGTTTCACGTCCAAACATTTGTCAGTGAGTTGGCATGTAAGAAGCAGGATACTGTAATGTCCAACTGACTGCACATTATTCTTAAAAATGAGAAAACAGACACTCCGAAATATTCCGAATGATTTAATGGCAACCCAAAGTCATTTGAAAAATGAAAAATACACTTTAAAGAGAGCTCACCTTTCAGCCAGTTGACTCATTCCACATGAAAGACCGTTGAGGTCAGAATCAGCTCTGGCGTTACCAGATGTAGCTTGAAAGGAAAATTAAGCTTTAACTTATTTATGGTGCATGTCCTCTCCTGCTCGCCTCTGGGCAGCCACTGAATTGGAACGATGTGAAATTCATATTATTCACAAATGCCATTGAGACAAAGAAAGTTGTGGCCTTTTGGAACTTTTAATCAGGTATTTAATGAAATGACCTGCGATGTGTTATGAATCTTTGTTGTTAAGGCAGAGAGAGCAGGAAGTGAAAGAACCCGACTGACCTTTAGAGTTGTCATCAGGACTGTTATAACCCTCGCACACTTTAGTAAGCCCTGGCGATATTTCTTAACAGATGAAAAGAGAAGCATTTATTAGAAAGTGTACCAAGCTTTTCTCACGTGTTGCAAAATTTAGAATGTGATTACCTCCTTATATGGTCTCTGTATGAACACTTTGATTCACACTGCATTAACCTCTGTTCAAGGTGAAAGCAATCACACACACACCACACAAATTATTCACTTGACTCAATGTCGCACACAATCCTTCATCTTCACTGAGCTTCCTCATTTCACACAGATCAAATCACACAGTGCTGTGATGGAAATGCTTAATATTATAATTTCATCATGCAACAGTGCATTCCATTAAGCTGTTTCAGACAATAAAAACAATAATGCATAATTTGGGTCCTGTATTTAACAAAAGCAGTATCTCAATGCTATTTTATCCCTTACAAAACTGAAAAAATATAATGAATTATATGAAATAATGCATTTCCATTTATGGTAAAATAGTGCTTTTATTTTTCTATATATATACTGCAATACATGTATGGACTATGTATTAACACACACACACACACACACACACACACATATATATATATATATATATATATATATATATATATATATATATATATATATTTATATGTATGTATAGCATTGAATTATAGAAACGCACTATATTCTTTTATATGTAATAGCTTTATTGAAACACTAAGTTAATTCTTTTTTGTCAGCATTTCATATATGAAAACATGTGATGGTAAATAAGAACAAAAGCATTTACTTAGAACAAATATATATATATATATATGTGTGTGTGTGTGTGTGTGTGTGTGTGTGTATGTATTAATATACTGTTGCATGTCTTATAAAAGTCATGTCAACTCAGTGGGTTGAAATTAACTTTAAGGATAAAGTGATATAATAACTGGAAATATATAACATTATATGCTAAATCTATTTTTAAAAAGAATAATAAATTATTTGCTGTGAAGGGAATAAACATGTAAATGACTTAAAGTCAGGGGATTCCAGTGTTAAACAGTTTTTCTCATCAGCACAGACTTGTGTCCTGTGAGGAGTGTGTGGAATCTAGTCATAATGTAAAGTTTACACTTGCAGAAAGCTTTACAATAATTTTGTAAATTATTAGTTCATCATTAACAAATCACTTAAAAAATGACTTGCAACTCAACGGTATGATAAAGGGTTACCCTGCCCTCTGAAATTTAATTCATATTCACGGTGATCTGCAACTCAGATGATAAATTAGTCTTTTCAAACAAACAGCAAGATGCATTATTCATTTCCTTTTTGTTTACACACAAAGGCAAGTGATAAAGTCATTACTGTTGCACATGCTCATATAATTTCACTATTGACTAATTTAGCTGAGGGCTCACATGGGCTAATGCTTTAATTATGATGGAGCCACTTTCTCTGCACTCCAAAAACACAAAGTAATATATAACTTGTATTATTGATTTCATATCCTTTGGTTTTAGATTCTTTTCTCAAGCATTTATCATTTTGTGGCACAAACTTCACTGTATGACAAAAGGTGAAATTTCAGCTTATGTAATTATTGGAATTGATTATTGATGATTTTGGAATTGTTTTGGCCCCGCTGACAGATCCAATCTGTTACTCCATGAGGAGTGACTGGATCACAGGCTGAATATGTGTGAAATGTCACAATAATAATCCTTCCCTCCCGCCATGACTGATGAGCGGCTACCCTCTGTCATCCTGCATTCAGTTCAGTCTCCCTGTCAATTTGCAATTGTTTTCTCAGATGGGTCCAGACGCCGGTGGTTTTTAGAGAATGCAAAAAAACTAACAAAAAAAATTATGTTGAATAAGGCGTGTGGATGCCACATGGCTATTTAAATGCATTTTCATTCTCATCTCAGCCTTTATTATTGTATGATTTGTTTTGGTACTATAATTTGAGACTCAGTTTTGTGTATTTATAACTGCATTGTTTGTCGCTCTTGTACTCCTGTCCCTCAGCCAAACAAGCCATTTACACTGAGCAACAATGATAATCCAATATTATGTAATGATCAGCAGCTGACAGAATCACAAACAGTGTAACACAACACAAACTCTCTCTCTCTGAGCTTCCATGTATGTTTACATATATTGCAAGGGATCGTGGGCCATTTTCAAGCAAAGGACCTGTTTTTATTGAATAAAAAGTGTTTTCAACATGCATAAAGTACCCAAAGTAATATATGAACATGTACTTAAAAGTCAGTGAAAGCTTTGGCTTCTTTACCTTTGGTTAAAGTTGCATGAATATCATATATACAGGTTTGTAATAATTATGATTTTTTTTGCTGCTCACCAAGGCTACATTTATTTGACCACAATGCAGTAAATCAGTAATACTGTAAGAAAAAAAAATGAGTTTAAAGTATCTGTTTACTATTTCAGTATATTTTAAAATGTTATTTAATCCTTTAATGAGCACCAATAATAATTGAGCATCAAATCACCATATTAGAATGATTTCTGAAGGATCATGTGACACTGAAGACTGGATGAAAATAGTTATTTTAAATTGTAATAATACTGCACAATATTGTGCAAGAAATGATTATTATATACAAACATATTAAAGCCAAATTTTGGGCCATGCATCTCCATGATCCCTTGTGTTTATTCATGCTGTTACAAAACCGTACCCTGAGGGCTGTCCAGTGACATCCATAGACAAGCTGAATACTTGGGAGGATATCAAGTGAACTTTCTGAAGTGAGCTCACATTAAGACTGTGGACAAACTGTGCTAGTCGCAATGATACTGTTGACTGATTAAATGCTCTCTCTCTTTCTCTTGCTCTCTCTCTCTCTCTTTCTTTCTCTCTCCAGCACAGAATCAAATTAGAAAAGCTTTGTTGGCGACGCAAGCTGTAGGAGTTAATGTTTAACGTTTTTTTGGCTGGATTTAGACAATCTATGAAAGTCTTGAATGTGATAGGATATTGTTTGATTACATGCCATGAGAGGCCACTAGATTTGTCATTCTGGACAACACAGAGGCTCCAAAGAAACGTGAAAATACTTAATGCCTTAATTGCAGTGATGAAATCAAAAAATTACAGTTTACCCAACAATGAAAATACTGTTGTAATTTACTCACCCTCATGTCATTTAAAACCTGTGTGACCAACTATCTTCTGCAGAATACAAAAGATGATGTTGTTAACCAAATAGTTAAAGAAAATCTAAAAATATTACCTTTTACCATGTGAGAATTAATGGCAAAAATACATGCAATTTCTTGTAAACCAGCATCAAATTGTCTATTATTAGCAACTCGGCTCCGAAACAAATGCCTCCTAATCCATTTTCCTAACGTCATCTGTCCCTCAACTTCACGCTCTCTTCAACATTCCTTCCATCTTTCTGTTAACCCTCTGTCTCAAAACTGTTGTTTACGCAGAGATGATGAACACCCGCAGTCCATGTGTTGACTGTAATTTTTTGATTGACAGCTTCAGACACGTCTTGCAAGAGTGCGTTTGCAAATCACAGCAAACTGCGGGAGAGAAATGGATGGAGAGAACACAGAACGAGAGAGGAAGGGAATGGCTATTTCAGGGAGCGAGTGTCTGGAATGCCAGCTGTTGACTCAACCCCCCCCTTCCCCCCCACCCCGTCTCCCTCCGTATCTCTCTCCCTCTCCTATCTTTGAGTCTTTGTCAGAGCCCCTTTCTCAACATCAAGCCCTCATCACACAAAACTTTTCCGATCACAGAGCCACTCTCCCTCACACGATAATTATAGCACACTGTCATCCCACAATTAACACACACACACACACACACACATAGAAGTAAAAAAAACTCTCAAGCTAGACCCACCATATAAAAGACAGTCAGTCAGACAGACAATAGCCACACCAGAGAGACACCGCTAATAGAAAGAGTGAGAAAGGTTCTGAGGCTTAAGAGTGGATTCATACAGTGTTTTGAATAAGGACGGCATAAAACTACTTCATTTATAAACTCAGTGCCCACTGTATCCCTTCAAAGCTCTGACTGGATATCAACTCGAGGAAAAGAAACTGTCTTAACACTAATGAGTGCGACCAACTCCTCTGCCTATCGATCGGAGCGCAGTTTCCACCAGAAATCCTCCTCATCTTCATCCTCAACCTCAACAAACCCATACATGGAGAAGAGCCGGGGACTCTTCGCTGAGGACTTTGGATCTTTCATGTGTCCAAAAGATGCTTTGGGATTTCCAAGTGAGTTCTTAATCCTGGTTCCATTTCTTTATGGACCTTTATAGCCTAAATTGAAATAAACTGCTTTAACTAATTAAAAATGTTATTTGTCTTTAATCTGAATAAAAATTTATTGTTTACATTCACATTCTAGTTTTATGTAGATAAAATAGTGGATACTGACTTTACAGTGTGTAACTACACGAGGCCTGAACATTTACTTATGAATTTCAAGACTGCATGAGACATTTGACTGTTTGTCTGTGTGTAATGTGTATGTGAAGACAGATGTATATTACGGTATATTCACAGTTGCATCTTTGTATGTGTCGAAGTGTGTGTAAAACATAACAAATATACAAGGGCACCTGGGGGGCAGAGAGAGGGTAACACAGGGAATGCTTTGGGACAGAGCCAATGCGGTGACTTCACTGTTGGGGAATGACTCAACAGCGCAAGGGCGGTCTGTTGCTGAGCGTAATATATATGGATATGAAGTGCTGGTCTGAGATTCACCAAGGCACATTTTCACACATAATTAGAAAGGGATATTAATGCACTGGAATGCCTATTTGTAGCATAATGGTGCTTTTGTAATGTAACTGAGAGTATATGAATGAGATTCAATATGCATGAGATTTAATGAACACTTTAATGAACTTTCTAATGAGAAATATTTTATGTTGTGACAATCAGTTTTTCTGTTTTGTGACATAGTTTGAATTTAACAAACCTAAATGCTGATCTTAGGATCTTTCTATTCATCAAAAAATGAAAATTTAGATTAAAAAATTAATATATATATATATATATATATATATATATATATATATATATATATATATATATATATATATATATATATATATATATATATATATATATATATATATATATATATATATAAGTAAGGAATACCCAAAAGATTATTACTTTCAATATAGTTTAATTAACATTAATTGCATTTAAATATAGCATAAATGTCCTTAGTTGTCCAAAAAATGAAGGGGGAAACATGGACCTGGAATTTTGATTTGATCTGATCCAATTTTATATGCTTGACTGTATGTTATTTGATGTTTCCGCCATTTAATCTGGAGACCATTAAGGCAGGGTAACATTAGTACATTGTCTATTGTCACTAATGTAGTGAATCAATGTATGAAGCACAGCTGACATTGACAAAGAAAATCACTTTCCAACCAAGCAGCTTTTTGTTTGTAACCCTGGCAAATGCAATGCCAACTTGAACCCATGGTGGAATCTGTGTGGGGGAATCTTTCACCATTGCAAAATTACAGCTTGAGTGGATTTGTATTGAAATGATTGAATTTGGCCCATGAAAATTTGCCAAACAATTGTACATGTGACCAAACCTTTACAATGTTGGCTATGAAACAATCTGCCTAGCAACAAAAAAGCAATACTTAACAGTAATTGGCCAATTAATATTTAAATCCTAAACATAGTTTTTTTACACTCAGTATAAAATTGAGATACAAGTAGACACCAGTTGTGTTTGTATGAAGTAGAGAGAGAGAGAGAGAGAGCTGGCAGTGATCCTTATTGTGCACCATATGATAATATCAGATTGATTTTTTTTTCTTTAGACAGAACAGGGACAGCTGGAAACATCAAGACTCTGGGAGACACATACCAGTTCACAGTGGATGTCCAAGACTTCTCTCCTGAGGATGTGATAGTCACCACCTCAAACAATCAGATTGAAGTTCATGCTGAAAAGGTAAACAGACATGGGCCTCGGCATAATACAAATGAATAGAATATCATTCATTCCCTTATGTATGCATTATTTATTTAACAGCTTGCTACTGATGGAACAGTGATGAACACTTTTACCCATAAATGCCAGCTACCAGAGGATGTAGACCCCACTTCAGTGAAGTCAAGTTTGGGGGCTGATGGGACTCTCACTATAAAAGCACAGAGAAACACTGCAAAACTGGAGCACGCACAGACGTTCCGCACAGAGATCAAAATTTAGATCTTTCCTCTCCTGCTGTATCTGTTTTCCTGTGATAAATGACCTTGATGATAGTTACTTAGTCCTGCTTTGTCATTCCTCCATGACCTTCTCTCATTACTTTTCATTAAGACTTGGGTGGAATTTAATCCTGTCACATGTATCCGACACATTTAAGACAAATGCACTGCTAACATAATTTCCCTGCTAAATATATATCACCTTACAATATACAGTGGGGTCCAAAGTCTGAGACCACAATGAACATAAGTGATTCAAAATACAATTTAAATCTATAATGAAACACAACATTTTATGAAATTATGAAAGAAAATGTATGTCTTTGAATAAGAGATTTTGTTATTTGGTAATTAATGAATAAGAAATGTTTAAATTCGGCACTATTTCTGTCACTAAAAGCAATCAGATTTGTTAAGATTGACTTGTGACGTGACACTTTCTGCACATGCTCAGATGTTCTTGCTTCCATTAAAACTCATTTAAATCATCCTGGCGAACATGATCATCAGGCTTTTTACAAATGTGTGAAGTTAATGTAGCTTGAGTGCTGCTGTCATGAAATCAGAACGAGAAGTTAACTTTTCCCCTCAAACTTTTTTTGCTTTTTAGTAAGACATTTAGAGTTTGTTGTATGACAAACAATCAGAAGAGAAACCTATTCATTGAACTGATTGATATTTTTCTCAAAAGGTACATTTTCTAACTGTAAAACTATGTTGTGTTGAGTGTTCTGAACACTATTTTAGAAGATAATGAAGCCAGAACACCCTTAATGAGTATTTTGAGCTTGTGAGTCAATGATTTGGGTCTTGTCCTCTTCCATTACATGGGACATCATGAGCAAATGACAGGTACTGTGACTCGTGTTCATCTTCTAGAAATAGAGTTGGCTGTTATTATTCAGTCTCATCATCTACTATTTCTGTGTTTTATGTGATCCATCAACCTGTCAATGTGTTGTATCACATACAAATGTATGCAAATAAGCATATGTTATACATATTAAGCCATTATTTCTTTACAGTCTTTTCAGCTAGTCTCAAAGTTTAATCAGCTGAAAATGTCTAAACCCCTTTCAAACCAAAATAGCACACTAGCCAAGACAAGAAAACCAGCTGGTTTAAACACTGTTTTCCATCACTTACACTTACAAAGTGTGTATTATATGACCATTACGTGAGTTTTAGGCCTATTACAGATGTGATTTGATTGAAAATTGGGAACATAATGACTTTCATAAGCTAAAACAGGCCTGCCATTTTTGCTCAAAGCTACATAATGGTTCACTGAAGGTTTAGTTAATGACTAAAATGTACACAAAAAAATGCCCCCTTGGATTTGCATATATCTTTTGAAACCATATTTTATTATGTAACTCATGATAGGGTTTAAAATGCATTAATGATGACCCAATTCATAACCCAAATGTGTTTTATTTTATAAATACTTCCTCACTCTGGTATTATGATATAGTGTGCATTTAATAACAGCTAAAGGTCGCCGTAATGTGGTTTAAAAAAAGAATAATAATACAGGAAAAATTCGCGCATGCGCAGTTGAGCTTAACGTCCAGTTATTCGCTCGGCCATTATCAATCGATCAGAGAGCAGAAGATGGCGGCGCGTCGAGGCTGAGCACTGAGATCGATCACCGAAACATTCGATTGGACGGATCAGCTGAAGCCTAGAAACTGGTCCGTTATACGAGGTAAAGAACATCAAACAAGACGCAATTTTCCGATTGTATTTAGGACAACTATCCGGCTAACTCCCCAAACGAACGCACGCTAAAATAAGCAAACAAGAGGCAGCATTATAGCACGCCTCTGTTAGCGCCATCTTGATCCAGCTGCAGGGCCAGGCAAACTGAATTAATCCCGGAGCTGAGAATCAGAGAGAGGGCTCATAATCAATCAGCAACATCGTCACACAATTCTTGTGGGGAATTGCGCAGTTGCTCTTCAAATCACTTGTCAAATTTACTCGCTAATGCCAGAAAATCAGACAGCATTGTGCTCGACTCGTCTCGGGCTGATAATGATAGATTAAATTTAAATGCTGGACAAAATGTCCCGAGCGAGCTCGAGAGAAACGTTTAAATGTCGCACAGAAACACACGCAGACATTACAGTTACATAATTATAGTTACATAATTATGTTTGTTAATTTGAAGTAACGTTAAATAATGAAGTCTGTCGGATGATTAATGTCTGGCAATGTTCATGCACTGAATCATTATGAGAATAATGCACCATGAATGGATTCATTTGTACTGTAGATTATATCTTAGATAATTCTGTTGAAGTGAGTAGATTTTATTCAAATACAAAGACAATATTGCAAGACAATTGACTACAATAATTGTACTATAAGAAGGGATAAATACGTCTTTGTTTATATAGACTACACAGCAGTACAGTTTTGATTAGATGTACATAAAAGAACAAGAAGAAAATCGTGAAATTGCTTGGAAAAGTAAAAAGATGTTGAATTATATGGCTATAATCACTATAGATGCTGAGGAGGAAACATTCCCCTTATATTCAGATCAGTGGCAGGGTTGTCGTAGTTAAATACAAATATAAATTAAAATACTAAAACTATTTCATTCCTTTAATTTAATTGTTTAAAATACAAGAAAAAATGTAAACTTATTTTTTTTATGTCAAGTTGCTTTTCCACTTTGTTTAACTTAATGCATTAATTAATTTAATTAATTTAATGCATTAAAATATGAAAACTACACACACACACACACACACATATATTACTAAATTGTAACTAAAAATAAATATTCTAAGAGTGGATTCGGGACAGTGTTGACCAGACGAAGACCCTGGTTTATCCCAATTGGTTTGCAAACTGGGACATTTTGATTTGTGAGCCTCAAAAGGAATAGCAACAACAGTGATTTTTTTCTTCTTCTCTTTTTATGTTCAGGAGGATACTGTTGCCTAAAGCCTAAAGCACCGTAGTCCACTCCATCAGTTATGGACTTTCCTTGGCACAGTGGGAAGGTTCTTGGGCAGCTTAATGAACAACGTCAGTTGGGTCTTCTTTGTGACTGCACTTTTGTGGTGGATGGAGTAGACTTCAAGGCCCACAAGGCTGTGCTGGCAGCATGTAGTGCTTACTTCCGCACACTCTTTTTGGACCAGAAAGATGTTGTTCATCTTGATATCAGCAATGCTGCAGGTAGCCTTGCATTCTTACTGATTACTTTGATTAAAGGGGTTAATCCAACCTAAAAATGTAAATTCTGTCACCATTTACTAACCCTCATGTGATTTCAAATGCATTTCTTTCTTTTTGCGGAGTGCAAAAGAAAATATTTGAAGAACTCTGGGAATCAAAACACTGAAACATTTCTTAAAATATATCATGTTATGCTTTGAAACTACATGGGGTCAAGTAAGTAGTTATTTTTGCAAGAACTATCCTTTTGATATTTTATGCTTAATTCTATGTAATTACATGTTAACATCTCTATTTTTGGTTGTTTTCCGCCTTTGTTTAATAGATTCATTTTTTTTCAGGTCTTGAGCTGGTCCTTGAGTTTATGTACACCGCAAAATTGAATTTAAACCCTCAGAACATAGAGGACGTTCTTGCTGTAGCTACTTTCCTTCAGATGCAGGAAATCGTCAATGCTTGTTCAGCTTTTCAGTCCTTGACTGTCCCTGCATCATCTAAGCCTGGTTAGTGTTGACTTTCCTTTTTATTTCATAAGCCGTTAGTTCAAGACGCTACTGGAGTAACAGGTCTTTCACACCACCATTTCTCATTTGTGTTCATGTGAAGTAGTAGTGACCGAGCCGGTGGAGGAACAGCTGCGATCTGTGAGAAAACCGGAGGATTCCAGTTCCCAGGAAGAGCAGGAGAATCATTCAGTGACTCAGAATGCAGTTTGTGAAAAGAAGGAAGCTCCTGTACAGTCAGAGACAACAGAAACCCAGGAGGCTGCAAGTGACACGACTGAGAAGCAAAGCACAAAGATTTCGAGAGCTGTCGGCAAAATTAGTGGGCCATCCAAAACGAGACAAAAAAAGGCTGGTGTTGTGGATTCCAAGAATGAAACAGAGGAGGAAAGAGCCACAAAAGAGATTCCACTTTACCAAGATGATCCTTCTGATGCTGACTACACTCCCAGTTAGTCTCCATTCTCTACTCTCAATGCTTTTCTCAAATGTTAACCTTCTTTTAAAACTTGTGTGACACTTTACCGCTCCTACAGAAGTCTCTCAGAGGGCGGCAGCAAAACGGTCGTATGTTAGCACAAGGAGAAGCAAGTCAAAATATGCAGCTTGTCACACATCCACAGAAGGTAATTTCTGTAGGATATAACTATGGTGTACATTTACCTCACATATTTATGTTAAGGTTTACATAACTGTTAAAATTTTTGCTAAAAGTTGGTGACGCTGAGGAAAGTATGTCAAAAGCTGAGAGCGTGGAGAACATGTTAGAAGAGGAGGATGAAGAGGATGAAGGAGAAACAGAGGAGGAGGAAGAAGCAGGAGAGCAGATGGACACACAGGATGAAGAAACATCAGGTTCGGATGGGAAGAAGTCCGCACTTTTGGCTGAGAGAAGTGAGTCCAGAGCGTATGGCTCCATCACACACAAATGTGAGGTGAGGGATTCTTCAATTTTGTAATCCTTATTGTCTTATGTATATTCTATAATATGTACTGTATATATTAGAGCTTACAGCTCATGAAAGTCAAAAATCTAGTATCTAAAATGTCAATCAAAACAGGATTTGCAAAACAGAAAAGTTCAAGTCCTTTAAAGTATGTTAATTTATGCACATACTTGGTCGGGGCTCCTTTAGCACAAACTCCATCATCAGTGATGTGTGGCATGGAAGCGATCAGCCTGTGGCACTGCTGAGGCACCTACTGAGCCTTCAACTCGGCTCGACTGTTTCTCCTCTTTCTCTTGAATATATCCCATAGATTCAATTTGGGGTGCAGGTCGGGCATGTTGGCTGCACAATCAAGCACAGTCATATCATGGTCAGCAAACCACTTGGAAGTGGTTTTGGCACTGTGGGCAGGAGCTAAATCATGCTGGAAAAGGAAATCGGCATCTCCATGAAGCTTGACAGTAGATGGAAACATAAAGTGCTCCAAAATCTACTGGTAGATGACTGCATTGACTTTGTATTTGATAAAACACAAAACACCAGAAGACGTCATGGCACCCCAATCAACATTGACTTGGCTTCAAGCAGCTTGGATTCTGTGCCTCTCCAGTCTTCCTCCAGACTTCAGGGCATCAATAGCCACCACACACAGATGTGTCAAGGAATTTACTGAACCACAGACAACATCAGAGGTGTCTTACCTGGGTTATGGAGAAGAAGAACTGGACTGTTGCCCAGTGGTCTAAAAGTCCACTTTTTAGATGAGAGCAAGTTTTGTATTTCATTTGGAAACCAAGGTCCTAGAGTCTGGGGGAAGGGTGGAGAAGCTCATAGCCCAAGTTTCTTGAAGTCCAGTGTTAAGTTTCCACAGTCTGTGATGATTTGGGGTGCAATGTCATCTGCTAGTGTTGATCCATTGTGTTTTTTGAAAACCAAAGTCACTACACCCGTTTATTAATAAATTTTGGGGCACTTCATGCATGCTTCGTTCTGCTGACCAGCTTTTTGAAGATGCTAATTTCATTTTCCAGACGTATTTGGCAAGTATTTGCCCACACTGCCAAAAGCACCAAAAGTTGGTTTAATGACAATGCTGTTGGTATGCTTGACTGGCCAGCAAACTCACCAGACCTGGACCCCATACAGAATCTATGGGATACTGTTAAGAGGAAAATGAGAAACAAGAGACCAAAAAATGCAGATGAGCTGAAGGCCACTGTCAAAGAAACCTGGACTTCCAAACCACCTCAGCAGCGCCACAAACTGATCACCTCCATGCCACGCTGAATTGAGGCAGTAATTAAAGCAAAAGGAGCCCCTACCAAGTATTGAGTACATGTACAGTTAATGAACATACTTTCCAGAAGGCCAACAATTAAAAAAATTTTTTTATTGGTCTTATGAAGTATTCTAATTTGTTGAGATTGGGTTTTTGTTAAATGTGAGCCAAATCCATCACAATTAAAAGGACCAAAGACTTAAACTACTTAGTCTGTGTGCTCTGAATTTATTTAATACATTACTGAAATAAATGAACTTTTCCACGACATTCTAATTTATTGAGATGCACCTGTATAAGTATATATTTATATTCATATAATTTATATCAAAAATAAATAAATGTAATATATAAACATATTTTTCTTAAATTTATACATGTATATCTGTGCATTTATATATACATAATAAATATACACAGTACACACACATTATGTAAACAAAAACTTGTTTTTCTTTGGACCATTCTTAATTTAATCTGATTCTTGTAGGACTGTGGGAAGAAGTTTACACACACAGGGAACTTTAAACGCCACATGCGCATTCACACTGGTGAGAAGCCATTTAGTTGCAGAGACTGTAATAAAGCCTTCTCAGACCCAGCTGCCTGCAAAGCACATGAGAAAACACATAGGTGAGCATTATAGAGTCTCATGCTTTTTCTCTACAGCCTCATATGACTTGTCAGCTATAAGAAATAATATATAAAAAAAAATATTTCCACAAAAGCTTCAATGTGTAGAAACATTCACGATGTGCAGTTTTCCTCACACTATATATTTCTGATTCTCCAGTCCTCTAAAACCATATTGTTGTTCCACGTGTGGAAAGAGTTACCGGCAAATCAGTCTGCTAAACCTGCACAGGAAGCGACACACAGATGAGGCGCGATACAGCTGTGAAGATTGTGGGAAGCTCTTCACCACTTCTGGAAACCTGAAGCGGCATCAGTTGGTGCACAGTGGAGAAAAACCCTACCACTGTGACTACTGCGAACGAGCCTTTTCTGACCCCACCGCCAAGATGCGACATCTAGAGACCCATGACACAGACAAAGGTCACAAATGTCAATACTGTGACAAGAAATTCAACCAGGTGGGGGATTTATTGTCTTTATAAATGTAATTACATACGTACATACATACATATATCAACATTACACTAGTTTTGAAAGAAAATAATACTTTTAATCAGCAAGGGCACACTAAATTGATCAAAAGTGACAGTAAAGACATTTGTAATGTTTCAAAAATAATTTATATAGATTTTATTTTCCAAATAGGCCTAAATGCTTTTCTTTTTAACGTTCTATTCATCAGTACAATCCTGAAAATATATATTAAAGTTTCCACATAAATATTATACATCACAGGAATAAAACACATTTTCAAATACATTAAAATAGAAAACAGTTATTTTAAGTTGTAATTATATTGCACCACATGACAGTTTTTACTGTATTTGTAATCATCAATACATTTATCCATCGTGTGCATTAGAGACTATATCCTTTAAAACCAGTCCAAAATCCTTTGAACAGTAATGAATATTTACATAATAGTTTAGTAATATAATTTTAAGCAATATATATATATATATATATATATATTGTACTATACTGTGTAAATGTGTGTGTCTCTCTCTATATGTTATCTATATCTATATGTACACAAATTATATGTGTATATATAAAAACTTCAAAAATTATAAATAATACAAATTATATTTAAAATAATACATTTTTTATATATTTTTACAAGTTTATTAATATAATTGTAGGAATCACAACAGAATGTTATAATATAATATCATGCAGACAAGATTTATAGATTATACATTTTTATTGACATAACATTTTAGCCATAGCTATAAACGTATAACACAACACTTTTTTATTGGGCATTACAAATGCAAACAACTTTTTTTTTTAGTTGGGAAACCTGAAAGCACATCTGAAGATCCATATTGCAGATGGGCCACTTAAGTGTAAGGAGTGTGGGAAACAGTTCACCACCTCAGGTGAGATTTACACACTGAGACAGGGTGTGGCAATATATAAATAGCAATTTTAATGTGCCTCCATGGTCTGTTCACAGGCAATCTGAAGAGACACCTGCGTGTGCACAGCGGTGAGAAGCCTTTCGTCTGTATGCACTGCCAGAGAGCATTTGCTGACCCTGGGGCCTTGCAGAGACACGTGCGCATCCACACAGGTCTGAGCCTTTCTCACGTCCTCGGCCACCCTTAGCTTTTAAAGTTTTTTTTGACCTTGTCTATCTTATTGTTTTAGGAGAAAAGCCCTGTCTGTGTCTAATTTGTGGAAAAGGCTTCACGCAGGCCAGTTCACTCATAGCTCATGTTCGCCAACACACTGGGGAGAAACCTTATGTGTGTGACCGCTGTGGGAAAAGGTAACTGAGAAATTGCATGAATGATTTTGTTTAGATTTATTATGTCACCATATATAATAAAAGTATGGCAGCGGTTAATTGCACTAAGTGTAAATAGCAATATAGGCTATTTACACTAAGTGAAGATAGCATATTTTCTCAGCGAAAGATGCTATTTACACTAAGTTCAAATAGCAGCATTTTTTTGTGATATGCTATTAACACTAAGTGCAAATAGCTATAGATTCTATGTACACTGTTAAAATTTTACTACTTATTGCAAATAATGGCAGTTATCTGCACCTCAGTATTGTAGTACATTGTAAAACAGTATATAATATTAACTTACTGAGTGTAAATTGTAATTTTAATTTAAATCATTAAATGAATGTCACCTTATTGGGACAATAAAGCCCTCCCTACAACTATCCTAACCCTGCTTGATACTTTATTTGAAACTTTTTGATTATATTCTTAATTTTAATTGAAAATTAATGCTTTTCTGATGTGATTTGAAATTTGAAAAGAGAGAAAAAAGTTCAGCAGAGGTGGATTCGAACCCATTTTACGATTATCAGTTGTCTTTTTGCAGTGTTTACTAGCCGAATCACACCTTAGAGTTAGAGTAAATAGCTTCAGCCAACAATGTGGACTGTTTGCACTTAGTGTAAATAGACACTCCGTTAAAGTATATTTCAACTATCACACTTCAAAGGTTTGTCCAGTCCAGCCAGCTGGCCAATCACATCCGTCATCATGACAATATCCGACCACACAAGTGCCACACCTGTAACAAAGCGTTTGTCAACGTGGGAGATCTCTCAAAACATATCATCATTCACACAGGTAAGATGCAACATTTTCTGCTTTTTCTTCTGTATCTCTCCGTTTATGTGCTTCTAATGACTTCCTGTTTACAGGAGAGAAACCGTTCCTGTGCGATAAGTGTGGTAGAGGATTCAACCGTGTGGACAATCTGCGCTCCCATGTGAAGACGGTGCACCAGGGGAAGGCGGGCATGAAGAGACTGGTGGTGGCTGAGGAGGACGAGGGAGAGGAGAAACTGCTGCAGGACTCCACATCGGACTCAGAGCTCAATAATGAGGTCAACATCGTCACGGTCACTACAGATGACATCGTGACTTTAGCCACAGAGGCTCTAGCTGCCAGTGCTGTAGCACAGCTCACAGGTGACAGAATAGGACAAAACAGATGAGTTATTACACCTCGTAGAAAGGATATTCCTCAATCTAAATCTAAAAGTGACTCTAATGGAGTTTGGATGCTCTCCTGATATTTTTTGTTGTCCTATAGTGGTACCAGTGGCAACCTCTGTATCTGCTGATGAAACTGAGGCACTGAAAGCAGAGATCACCAAAGCAGTGGAGAAAGTACAAGAAGCAGGTGAGTAATATATACAGTAGTTTATATACTATATCATAATTTATTAATTGACTGGTATTATAAGCTTAATAATAATAATACAAAATAAATATATAACATTATTATAAATAATAATAATATAAATTATTTAAATGATATGAATAGTACGTTGCTTTAATAACAAGGTATATGTACTACAGCTACATTTAATTGTGTGTATCGATCAAAGGTTTAGTCGAAGTCTCTTATATTCATCAAGGCTGCATATACTGGATTAAACATACAGTAAAATTGTAATATTACATTGTTAAATGTATTATTAGATATAATAACAAAAGAAATGCATTTTTAAGTGTAACTGATTCCTGTGTGCCACTGCTCCAGTTTTTAGTGTCCTTGATCCTTTTTAGCAAGTCTATTGTCGTTCACATACTGACTCTTTTTTAGTACTTATATTCTGCATGACCATATTCTACATCCCTAATTACATCCCTTAACAGCTACCTTACTAACTATTAATAAGCAGCCAATTATGAGTTTATTGAGGCAAAAGTAATAGTTAATGGTTTGTTAAGAGCGAGAACTGAACCTCAAAGTAAAGTGTGACCGATCATACTGTATCATATTGAAGCTGAAACATTGTGCTGCTCTATTCCTTCAGATCCCAACACCCAGATCTTGTATGCATGTGACTCATGCGGAGAGAAGTTCTTGGACGCCAGCTCCCTCGCCCAGCATGTGCGCATTCACACTGCCCAAGCCCTGGTCATGTTTCAGGCAGATTCGGACTTTTATCAGCAATATGCAGGTGACGGGACGTGGCAAACCACCGAGCAGGTCATCCAGGGAGGCGAGCTCTTGTTCCGGACACGGGAGGAGGACGGGGAGGAAGGAGAAGGAGCTCTAGCTCAGCCAGAACCTCAAAGTGAGGGGGCAGAGGAGGAGACCAGTACACAGGCAGAGAGAGAGGAAGGGTCTGGAAAAGTGAAGTCTGAAAGCCAAGAATAGTGAAGAGTTTTTGACCTGAATTGATCCAACGGATGGAGTTCAGACTGCTGTCTCTAACATGCTACAGTAAAAACACACTCTACTAGATAGATGTCATATCACAAACCGCAGCACAATATGTGTACAGCATATTAATACTACATTGTATAAAGTTACATTTAAATAAATATGACAAGAAAAAAGTAATTAAATATGAAAAAAACAAACTAATTTGTATGTGGTTTTTCATACTTTTTAATTCTAGTGTCTCCATGCATATGTCCAATGCCAGATCATGTATTCTCTGTTACTGAAGCTAATGAAACATGTGACTGTCCTACAAGTTTCAGTTTTCCACAAATCAACCACAGTACTGAACTGTTATTTATTGATTTATTAGTGATTCTTTTGTTTGTGGAGTTTAATCATTTTCTGTTTGAGCTTAATACTGCTTGACATAAACATAAACTACATTAAACTGCTGATTTGAACTGTATGCTTATCATTTTCATGACATGTAGAAGGCGAAGAACTCACAATAAACACTTTTAAATGCTCTGTTTTAGCATAACTCATTTTTACTCCTTTAGATGAATGTGTTGCAAGCAAGTTTCTGTTTCTGAATATCACAGCTTTCATTGTCAGAACAATTCTCTTATTTAAATTAGTACTGCAAGAAGTGTTCCAGGTCATTTTGGTCCAGTTCTGTTCTGTTTATTGAACTGACAATTAATATTGTATCATGCCTGCATACAATAGTGACTTTTCAAAATAACTTAAGCCACACTCAGTGCTTAAAAGCACCTTAAAGTCTGCAGTTAGTTTGGTAATAAATCTTTTAGTTCTTTTGATTTTTGTGTCATTTTTGGTCACTGGAATAAATGTGTATTATTGCCAGGAAAACAAGGCTACTGGTTGTTTAACCTAATGTAATAGAAAATTTATTTTTTTATTTTTTTAGACAAAACATTACAATCAGTTTTGAAACAGCACTTGAGCCATATAACAATTTCTGTTCAATTCAGTTTGACATGGACAGCAGGTATCAGAGGAAAGGGTGCTTTGTAGATTGAAAGTCTTGTTTAGTTCAGTAATGGGCTTCCAGAGACAGTAATGCACGCTGCACTTTCATGTGCTGTTTTCAAGTCGCTAGCTAATTTATGACCAAACATCAGCTTCAAAACGAGTTTGACTTGTTTTTATAGCTCGTGGAGCTTTAGAAATAACAACAAAGGAAAGAAAATGGGCAAATTACATTCTTTTAAAATCTTTTTAGGAAACAAATATAATAATAAAAATACAAAAAAAGAATACAATTGTACTTATTATACTTATACAATTAAATTGAATAGTTTTTAATAACCAACACACACACACACACACACACATATATATATATATATATATAATACAATTATATATATGTATAAATTATATATAAATGTATAAATTATATATAAATGTATAAATTATATATGTGTATCAAAGTTATACACACACACACATACACATAATTGGACTAAATTTGCCATACAGACTAGGCTAGCGCTCTGAAAAGCATACAAGTTAGTTATGTTGCACTGACCCCTGCTGGTCCTTTAAAACAGCGGATGGAAAGATATCTGTACATAAAAAATTTTTTTTGTGTGCAAATGTATCTATACAAATAATCGATTCACTAGAATAAATTATATTAAAATTAAATTACATTAAATCACATTAATTATATTTATCTAATTAGGTCTGTCTCATTATAATATTCATGAGTCCATGAGGCAGCACGCGATTGGCTGCTGCTCTGGGTCAGAGTTCACATCCGCGTTAGCGCTGACGTTGTCCAAAGGAGGAAAATGGCGATGGGTTGCTTGTCAATGAGGGACACCGCGACTCCTGCAACATTAACCTGCAAAAGACGAGGTGCTACAATGGTCCCCGCGTCGTCTGGTGGGTTCAGCAGAAGCGCTCTGTTTGTTTTATCCGTGGCGTTAATGTTGCAGGCAGTTTTAGGAGACGGAAAGACTCTCGTTCTGCTGGACAATCCCAACATCAGAGACACTCATTCAATCTTCTTCCGCAGTTTAGCAGGTGAGCTATACCTAATCTGATATTTTCTTATAAAAACAGTTTAAATTATTACATTAGCATCTGAAAACGTCCTTAATATGTTCATATGTATAGAAGATTCACTTTGAGTGTATGTGTGAATCTGATTGCACATACAGACCTGCACAGACACAGAAAGGTATTGCATGATTCTTTGTAAATATTACATTCTTGTTCTCAGATCGTGGGTTTGACCTTGCCTTCAAAACTGCTGATGATCCTGGTCTCTCTTTGATCAAGTATGGCCAATTCCTCTATGACCATCTCATCATTTTCTCTCCATCAGTGGAAGGTGAGTCTTGTTATACTGAACACAGATTTCATGTCATGCTGCCATCTTATGTTTGAATATCCACGTTTACATGTTTCCAATGGAACAGATTTTGGGGGCAACATCAATGTAGAGACCATTACAGCCTTCATTGATGGTGGAGGAAATGTTCTCGTTGCTGCCAGCTCTGATATTGGTGAGTGTAGTATTGGTTTTTGCTTAGGTGCACACGTATTGGCCTGTTGACATTAATAATATCACTATGACTTTGACTCTGGCAGGTGATCCTCTGAGAGAGCTAGGCAGTGAATGTGGGATTGAATTTGATGAGGAGAAAACTGCTGTTATTGATCACCATAACTATGACGTTTCTGATCCTGGTGAGGTAAGTAATGGACGGAGGAAAAAATGGTTGTTGATTTGGATGGATGCAGATCTGAATGTGAGCAATTTTAAAAAAGGGGCAGAATCTAAAGGAGCAGAAACTGTTTGTAATAAGAGCACAAAGAAGAATAATTATAAACTTATTTGTTTCTAGTAATCCTTAAAGAGAGTTCAAAAATGGAAAAAAAGATCATAACTTATTCACCCTTTTGTTGTTCCAAACCTGTATTTGTTTGTTTATTCTGTTGAACACAAAATATGGTATTTTGAAGAATATTGGTAACCAAATAGTTGCTGTTGGAATATTAGCCATTGACTTCCGTAGCATAGAAAAAATAGCCAGCAGCTGTTGTGTTACCAACATTCTTCAACACACCTTTATTTGGGTTTAACAGAACAAAGAAACAAATTTTTGACTGAACTATCCTTTTATATAAGAGTATAAATAATAGCAAATAACAATAGATGAACTTGACCTCCTGAATTAAAATGAATTTCCATTTCATGTTGAATCCATATAGTGTTTTATATTCTTCTACAACTTGTGTTTTAAAAACATTCTCTGTACATTTACACCATTTCAAATAATTGTTTGAAGCTTGGTCAGGTGCATTTAAGTTGTCTTTGTGTTCTTTTTTTTTTTTACAGCACACCCTGATTGTTGCAGACCCAGAGAATCTTCTTAAAGCCCCGACTATAGTTGGCAAGCCCACTGATAAACCGGTCCTGTTCAAAGGTGTTGGGTAAGTGGGCTCTTGACACCCTGATCTGTGCTTCTTTTGAAAAAAATATTGTTTAACAAATTAGGAATTGCCTTGCTTTTTCAGCATGGTGGCTGATCCAGATAACTCTCTGGTGCTGGACATTCTGACAGGATCTTCCACCTCTTACTCCTACTTCCCAGATCGCCCCGTCACGCAGGTAAATATTTCAAAGCTTTCAATGTACCAATGTGTTGTTTTGGTCTAATTAATTCACATTCACCTCAATCTCCATCTTGCTTTCTAGTATCCTCATGCAGTTGGAAAGAACACCCTCCTGATCGCTGGTCTCCAGGCAAGAAACAATGCACGTGTGGTTTTCAGCGGGTCACTGCACTTCTTCAGTGATGCTTTTTTCAACTCCCCTGTGCAGAAGGCTGCCCCTGGGTCAAAGAGGTCTGTTTTGTAACTGTGCATTCAGACATCAAAAATGCATTGTGGTATTAGGCTGAAATCATATGGATTCTTTTATGCTTGATCAGCTGTGAAGTTAGGTCATTTACAAAACTAACATTGACATGATGAAATATATACTCTCTATTTGTTCAGAGATGGTTTGATGCATGATGTTTTATATTCTTCTTAGGTATGAACAGACCGGTAACCAGGAGCTGGCTGAGGCCCTGTCTCGCTGGGTGTTTAAGGAGGCTGGTGTTCTGAGGGTTGGGGCTGTTACCCATCATCCAGTTGGAGAGAGCACTCCCCCTGCTGCCTACACCATCACGGACCTTGTGGTGAGACATTGCATATATTATTTATACAGGCATTTTAATCAATTTAACTGTTAACATGTGATTTGTGACTATTCTGAAGAATGTCTTGGTTAGTTTTTTTTGGCTAACTACTCCTGCTTGGATTGTCCCTACAGGAATACAGCATTGTGATTGAGATGTTGTCTGGTGGAAAGTGGGTGCCTTTTGATGGAGATGACATTCAGCTGGAATTTGTCAGAATTGATCCATTTGTTAGAACCTACCTCAAGAAAAATGGTGTGTTATTATGTTCTGTTTAATTAACATAAGTTCTCAAATGCATTCATGCTACTGTTCAAAGGTTTGGGGTCAGTGTTCAGCAAGGATGATTGGCCAATCACTGGACGGAAGCACTCGTCGGAAATGTAACGCAACTTTCCATAATCGCGAGCATTATCTTTCAAAATAAATGTAAAGACAGTTAATAATGTCCTTAGTTTTACCATCAGTTCAAGCTCGAAAGAGGGAACGGAGTTGTGTGACAGACACCGTGATGAAGCTCCTATGTGTTTGCAGTACACCGTTACTTGCGTGATGCACAAAACTCCACGTTTGAACAGTCAATAGCAAATACTTCAATGAATAACAAAACATACTTGCAGTAGCTGATTCAGAAGCGCCAGATTGTTGAGCAAAGTCAGAATTACCTCCTCTCCTAGGTTCATGAAACAGTCATCCATAAAATGCATGGCTGTTCTGTTTCTATTAGATTTTGTTCTTTGTCAGACAAAATAAAGTTAATTTGCTTTCTCCTAGATACACGCAGCATCTCCCTGACATGGCTGCTTCAACACTAACTGCGTTTACTGAAACCACGGCTTCTTTCTTTGTGTGAACAATTGGGCGGCATTAAGCAAATAATTCCACATACTGACATAGACATGTGGGGCAAGTTTGAATCATTCATTTTAGGGGGGCGTGGCAGAGTCTTTACTGTGATAAACAATATCTCTTTGGATTTTAGACTTTAGTCTTTGTAACTTTAAAGATCTTTATGCACCAAGAGCTTGTAACACTCCTGAGTGAAAGGAAAAATGTAAAGCGCATCATATGACCCCTTTAAACCTTTGAATGGTGGTGTATGTTAATAATAATGTATGCAACTAAAACATGTGACTGCTGGTTGCTTAGGTGGAAAATACAGTGTACAGTTCAAGCTTCCAGATGTTTATGGAGTTTTCCAGTTCAAAGTTGACTACAACAGACTTGGCTACACACACCTGTACTCTTCAACCCAGGTCATATTCAGAATTTATTGTAAAACTTACTCTTGCTCCAAAAATTCCAGATTCTTGATATATTTACTGATTCTTTTGTTATTCCACAGGTTTCTGTCCGCCCCTTGCAGCATACCCAATATGAGCGCTTCATCCCCTCTGCCTTTCCATATTATGCCAGTGCCTTCTCTATGATGGCAGGACTCTTTGTTTTCAGTGTCGTCTTTCTACATATGAGAGAAAAAGAGAAGTCTGATTAAAATGAGAATTAGTGAGGAGGAGTGCAAGAAAATGTAAAAACAAAAATGGTGTTTAGACCTCTGGCTGTCAGAAATAGAAATATGATGGTATGGGGTCTGTTTGGTAAGTTGGAGGTTGTTCAACGTTTGTACAATTTTTTTTTTTTTTTTTTTTTTTTAAGGGGGTTGAGTAGTTTAACAATATGTTTTGGTTTTCTGGTTTGCCAACTGGTCATTTAAAGTGATTTGGGACATGCGTCATTTTTTATTTGTACAAAATGCAAATTGAATTGGTTTTTATGATACATGCACTGATGTTTTGGCTCTTGCTATGAAAATTTCATTTTGAAATTTACCATTTGTAAAAAGAGGAATGGATTCTCAAAATGTGGTTGAAATACATGAAAACAGTAAAGTTTTAACATTCCACCACTAAACCTTTTGTCCTCTTTGTTATTCAGTTGCATCAAATTTGAAAATGTCTGATTTTATTCATGATGCTTTTAGCCGTTGTAAATGTAGTTTATACAGAACTAAGTTTCTTGAAGGCCACCTGTTAAATGTAGATTTAACACAGAATAGAATAACGTTAGTCATTTAATCTATATATTTTTGTTGTATTTTTAATACTTGTTTTATTAACGCAATAACGAACGTTCAAGACAGTGATTTTTATTTTTATTCGTTCAAAACAAAAGGTGCGTCCCAAATCGCGCACTTCCGCACTATTCTATGTCGTTTTGTAGTATAATGCGTGTAGGGTTCACTGAAAATTCCAAAAAGAAAAAGTGCATTTAAAATACCCGGATATTGCACTTAAATAACCGAAAGACAAACGAAGTGAGGAATTTTCGGGAATTTTGGACACCTCATGCACTTACCTGTCGCACTGAAGGGGCTATCAGACTCTGATTTATAAATTACAAAATAACCGTATATAAATAATTCATAATCTACGTGGTTGAGTACTGTGAATAAGTACGTGGTGTATAAGTGCACAGTGTATAATCATAGACAGTAAAAGAAATAAAAGTGTATAATGCGTAATTTGGACGCAGACGAATGACGTAGAATTCAACCACATCAGTTGTAGTACTTACTTAGGGACTTACTAGCAGCTTGCTTTCTTAAAACAGACTGCTTTTTCCAAAATAAAATTTGAACTATGACAGTTTATAATTCATGTTTTTAAACTAAACTTGAAAATTTCTTTGAGAAAATGTTAACCACAGAGCTTATTGCGGAAACCCATGGCGAATACAGGGCTGTCCTACAAATTGACGTCATCACTAAACAGCTCGTGGCCTGTGAACACAAACGCGAGTCGGGAGCGCGCGTCAGCTGACATCCGCTGAGAGAGCACGGCCAGACATGGATCAACTCAAAGTCAAAGACCGGATCCTCGAAAACATCTCTCTCTCCGTCAAGAAGGTAAGAAACCTCTATACATGCAGCGAGGGTGTGTAGCAACCTTCTCTAGTTTATAATTTCACGGATAGTTTGAGGTTTTTGCGGTTTACGCTATCAAAATAGTTGGGCCTCCCCCCTCCTGCTGTTTTGAAGACAAACGCCTTGACATCTTAAGAAATAACATCCAGTGTTTCCTTATAAGTCAAGATTGAATAAATACAAAGTGATAATACTATAGTGAGTTATTATAGGTTATATTTGGTACTCATAGCGTAGTTGATACCTGTTTATTAGTAAAATACCATGCAAAAGAAAACTCATTTTAGGCGTGAGTCAAGTAAACACCGTTTACAGCATCATGAACACATCAAACAGCGACATGATGCCCCTGTAAACAAGTCTTGTTATTAAACGAGATCCTATAAATAGGGGAAACAGAGCTTACTTCTTATTTTATGGGGCCATCCCAGGACATCTGTCTTTGTATGGTCTTTTTGTTCTGCAGTGACTGAATCTTTGCTGTTTTGCAACATCAGAAAGCTTGTTCTTTCTTTCTTTTTTCTTTTTCTGAGCGTTATTCTGAATATTAGCAGCTTGCACACCCTTGTTTCAGATTTGAGCTAATCAGGTGCTTGGCATTAGTATGTTCTCATGGTTTTGAGATGGACTTACCAAAAAGCTCTGCTTTCATCAGTGAACCACATAACTCTGAAAATTAATTTCTCATCAGAGGTTGCTGGAGTAGAATGAAAAGGATTGCTTGGAATGTCATGGCTGTGTGCACGTCAGAAATTTATCAGATAGGACATACATTTTTCATTCACGTCCAAGTGGTTGCTTTCTCACATTTTTCATTAATCCGCAGTTGCAGAGTTATTTTGCTGCCTGTGAGGATGAGACACCAGCCATCAGGAATCACGACCGGGTTCTTCAGCGGCTGTGTGAACACCTGGATCATGCTCTGCTTTATGGGTTAGACAGACTGCACCAGAGCCTTTCAAAACTGAAACTCTTTTTAAGTAGACATTTGTAGGGTTAACAATCTTCTCTTTTCTCTACATCTTGAAGGCTGCAGGATATCTCATCGGGTTACTGGGTACTCGTATTACACTTCACACGACGAGAGGCCGTCCGACAGATTGATGAGCTTCAGCACATAGCTACCAATCTTGGCAGAAGTAAGATCAAACCTTTGCCATCTATGATGACTTGTTGATGTGCTTTATAATTGTTGAAAAGTGCATTACCATTCAGAAGTTTTAGAGACAGTAAGATATTCAAGTAAATATATTTATAACGTTACAAAAATTTAAATTTCAAATAAGTGCTGTATTTTTTTAACTTTCCATTTATCAAATAATCTTGAAAAGGTTATCACAGATTCAGCAAAAATATTAAGCAGCACAACTGTTTTTAGCATTGATGATAAGAAACATCTTACTGACCTCAAACTTTTGAAATATGAAGTATTAGATGAAGATATATGAGATTTATATGAAGATATATTCAGATGCTGAATATTGTGGCACTGTGTGGACTTTTTCACCTAATGTTGTTCCACAGGTCGTGCCTGGCTCTACTTAGCACTCAGTGAAAGTTCTTTAGAAAGCTACCTCCGACTCTTTCAGGAGAATCAAGGACTGCTCCAGAAATACTATTACAAGTGAGTGACTTCGAAATAATAGATATTGTTGTTCTTCTGTGGTTTCTGACCACAGAAAGTAGCTTCCTTACAGCAGTCATCTGATTTATGTGATGTGTGAAAACGGTTCCCTCCTTTACAGAAATGCGCTGGTTTGCAGTCATGACCATCTCACACTGTTTCTTACGCTTGTCTCTGGCCTGGAGTTCATTCGCTTCGACCTGGAATTGGTAAGACTCTTCATTGATTTCTCCTGTCTAGAATTGTGTTTCTTAGACCTGATGTGTCTCTCATACAGGACATATCTTAGTGCCAAACTACTGATTTCTTTTAACAAGCTGTTTCAAAGATGAGAAAGTGTGTTATTAAGGTGCTCTGACTGGTCAAAAAGTTGTTTTAGTCAATATTGCCCTCAGGAGTTGATTTAAATAGCCCTGCTATGTGATTTAAAAATTCTTAACACATAGGTATGAATATCCCATGTTGTCTCTCAATGTAAGGCATTAATAATTATGTCTGTATAATAATTATAAAGTATCTAGCAAAACTATTTAATGGTTATAGATGGAGTATTGAGAGCAATATAGACTTAGTAAAGTTATTTATATCAAATAGTCATTTAAAATATAAAAATACTGCTCTTCCATTACTACATTTTATACTATTCGATATCTTCCTTAACTGAGGACTTTAATATTTCCATTGTCTAATCCTTTATTTTTTCATTTGTGACAGGATGTCCCATATCTGGATGTTGCTCCTTACATGCCAGAATACTACAAACCCCACAATCTGTTGGATTTTGAGGAGAGGTTGCCAAGCTCTGATAGCCTGTCTCTGCACTCTTTCACATCCCTCACCTCCACTAACCTTGAGTGGGACGACAGCGCTATCGCCCCATCCAGTGAAGGTGAGCTGCTTGGTTTTAGTTCACCGTTTTTATTCCTCCATTTCTCTGTCTATTACTATTCCAGCTTCTGGTTGTTATTTTCACATGTTTATATATTTCACTTTTCTACTTTCTTTTTCAAATTGGCATATTTAACTTGATATCATTGATTATTCTGTAGCAAGATGGCTGTATTCTTTGTTAAAGATTCTTTGTTTATCTAAAAGATAATGACACTAAGTGTTCAGAATTCATGATCATACATCAATGCTTTCATTTCATTCAGTGACGCATCTCACTGCTCATTATGTCACAATGGCTCTTTTAGTTGTTATTATCTATTAGTTCCACATATGCCAAGTTTCACATTCACTTTATATCTCTTTCAGTTTCTGTTCTTCTTTCATTCACTTCATCATTCTTTCCTGCCTATTGATGATCTTATTTCTCCTTTTTTTAGATTATGATTTTGGTGACATCTTCCCTGTGTTGCAGTCATTGCCAAGTGCAGACTGGGAAGGTGGGACATGGTTATTTCCCCCCTCCCCAATTTAACATTTGTAACCCCAACCGATCCATTGGTACAAACCTACTAACCTGCATCGCATGGCCATTTCACTCAGTCTATGTTTGTTTTTTCATGCACAGAAGGCAGTGTGCTTGTGATGAGTTACTGGTGACTATGGTCTGTATTAGACTGAACCGAACCAAACCCTCTGCTAATGCAGGGTTTGCATGGGATGATACTAAAACATACACAGTGCCTGATGCAGCTGGAACTTGCTGTTTGTTGTCTGGTTGTGTTTCCTGCGCTGGTGGGGCAGCTGGATTGCATTTTTGTTGCTTTCAAAGCTTTACATCCAGTGGCAAATATTCCTCACCTAATATTTATTAAAGGATGACTAATAAAGAGTCTTTAAAATATAGACTTATTTTTGCTTGAATGATATAAAAGTATTCTCTGTAGGGCTGACAAAAGTCATGTAATAACTTTATAGATTAATTTAAATTTTAATGAATTAACTTCAGAAACGATACATGCAGTACTTAATGAAGCATTTATTATGCAAAATTGTTCAATTTCTTTCCAAAAAAACAGCTGGAATAGTCAGAACCATTGCATATGCTTCTGTCTTCAAAATAGCATTATTGTCACGTGTGTGGATATATATATATATATATATATATATATATATATATATATATATATATATGTATGTATGTACTACTCCTTAAAAATTTGATGTCTCTAAGATTTGTTTAAAAGAAATGAACAGTTTTATTCAGCAAGAAAGTATTAAATTGATTAATAGTGACAAAGATTTACATATTGTTACAGAAGGTTTCTATTCTTCAAAGAGTCCTTAAAAATGTCATGTTTTCCATAAAAATGTTAGGCAAAAAGTTGTCCTACAGGGTTTTAAAATGCATTTATATATAATTTCATATATATAAATTTCATTTCTGGATATGCATTACAAAACTAAATACTTGGAAACTGATGTTCAGATATTTAGAGGCAATTAGAAGGCAAAAAGGGGAAATTGAGACTGCCCTGTTTTTTCGATTATTTGCCAGTATTTTAGACGCATAAAATAATGAGATGGAAGTTGTTGGGAAGCTTAGTGTGTGTGTTTCAAAACCGCTTATGTTTGTTGAATGTCGCTGTGCTTTTGTCATGATTCAGTATCTGTCTAATACTTCTACAATGCGCTCCTAATACCTGCATGTCTAAGGGGTTTTCCCTTCTTGCTCTTATTTTCTGACAGAGGGAGACTTGACCGATCCAGTCAGCGGGCCCCGCTCCTCCGGATCAGACCCTCAGACTGTTGTCAGTGATAGTGTTGTAGTGAGGGCCACTGCAGGAACCATCAGAACCACATCTCTGTCACGAAGCCCTACGTTTCGGCACAATCCCTTCAATGAGGACTCAGACACTAACACTTCAGCTGACGTCACCCCAGTGCACATGGCTAGCCGTCATGCTTCCACAACAGGAGCGGATGCTGAGATCACCAACACTGAGCTGGAAGTCATTAGGTGTGTCTTCAGCATTAGATCTAATGCTTTAGGATTGGAGTAGCATATCAATCATCACACATTATTAGTTAAAATAAAATGTAGAACTTTTTTGTTTGTGTGTGCATTACAATTCTTCTGTTTTGGTTTGTAGGTCAACTTCCCAAAGGCTGTAGACAACAGCATTTAAAAAATAATGCTAAATAGTTTTTAACTTTTGATGGATGAATTAATTTTTCTGTTTGGTTTGTGTTACAGAATGGCAAGGCGCAGAAGGCCTGGTAAGAAACGACGGGGAAGAGGGTCGACAGACTCTGTGAGCAGCGAACAGAATGTCATCTCTCCAGACACGGCTGACACTGAGGAATGCCTTCAGATTGTAGTTGAGAGAGACATTGTAGTCAATAACAGTAATCTGGACAGTCGGGGTCATCTGGAGAGGTCAAATGGTCCAGACTCAGAGTCTGCAAGCAATGGGAGGCCAGAAGGAGAAGATGAAGACCCGGAGTCAGGGCTGAGGCTTCCTGAAATGACAGACACTTCTATGGACAGTGTGGGTGAACCCCTGCGTGATCTCATGGACAGACTGAACGGTCCTCTGGATGGAGAGCACTGGCAGAGGAGTGAAGGTGAGGAGGGAGAGGATGGAACTTGCACTAGTCAAGATGGACCGCCCCATCAGCGGCCCTTTCGAGAGGACTCGGGCGGTAAACCTCCAGACCCAAGTCGTAGCTTCTTGCAGGCCCCCCTTCCACCTGCGGACTTCTACTGCTTTACCTCACAGAGTCCAGACCCTGCTGCCTCGTGTGGTGGGCACAATGACTCTGCAGGGAATGGCGAGTCACAGGATGTTCCTGTTGGCGATGAAGATTTGGGAGAAGCAGAGAAACAAGCTACAGGGCAGGATCCCTCCATCCCCTTAGAGACGTCAGCTGAGGAGGAATGTAGTAAAGAAGAAGAAAAGCAGCAGGAGGAGGATAAAGACCATGCAGCACAGTGCTCCCATGCTGCAGAGTTTAAGTGAGATTGTATATTGTGTCGATAGAGCTAGAATCTCTCTCTGATTACATTCAAAGTGATTTATTATGAGGTTAAGGTATTTGTTTTTTGTTTGTTGTACAGGGTGGATAACAATCACCTTCTGCTGCTCATGATTCACGTTTTCAGGGAGAATGAAGAACAGCTCTTTAAGGTGAAACAGATTTAAGATTTAACATCACTGAATGAAACTTTTTGTTTACGTTGTGTCCATGTTGCAGTGTACTAGTGCAAGAGTTTGGAGACTGTGGAGATGTTTTATTTGTTTATTTTTAACAGAATTCTTTAATTAATAGAGATTGCATTTTTAGAGGTGCCATTGAACGCATTAATACAATATTTTAAATTGTTCTCGCATGTCCCCAGGGGTGTATGCAAAGTTATATCTCAAAATACCCCACAGATAATTTTTATAGCTTCCTGAAATTTCAATTTTTAGCAAAAATGCTCTGTTTATGTGTATGTCTCCTTTAAATGAAAATGAGCTGCTGCCCCCGCCTCCTTTCCAATGTTGCCAAGTTTGTGGTTTTCCCGCAGAATATGGCTACTTTAACTCTTTTGCCATAAGTTGATTTTCTTGTCCGCGGGAGGGTTTTGTTGTGGCAACCCTGTTCCCTTCTCAGACATGTGCGCTGCTTCAAGAGCTCATGCTCTCGTGTGTGTTACGGTGACCATGTTACTGACGTCACACATTGCTTCCAAATGCTATTTTTAACTAACACATTCCTATTCACAATCATTCTAATTTAGTGCTAACAGGCAGAGACAATGGAAGCTTTAGCAACAATAGCCTCACAGAGATTCAAGAAGCTCTATTGGAAAAACAAAATATGATGCATGATGCTTACTTTTGAGTCTGGACGTTTGCGCACAAAGCGTTGGTATTGATCCCACTTTCAGAAGCAATCTTTGCACAATTCCAGCACTAACCTAACCCTCGTTTGTGAGGTAGTCATGTCCGGTATAAAATGGTAGCATAAACATTTATTTTTTCGGGACATTTCCTTCGAAAATTAAATTTAACCACCGTGTAACAACAGTGCAGAGATCATCAAAAATGGGCATGACTTTCACAGGCTATGTCGTCATAGTCTGGAACTGCTCGTGTGGAGAGACTGTTTATGATTTTTTTTTTCATTATAAAACATTGAGTTAGTGGACTTTTACCATTATAGGCTGGTTGTTTTTACACTGCAGCCACACAACTGTGTTCAAACACCATATAAAAGTGATTTTTGCATTCTATAGCACCTTTAAAGAGAAATATTTTGTAATGTTATTGATGTCTTTGCTATCACTTTCCATGATCTTAATGCATCCTATCTGGAAAAACAAAAGAAAATTTTACTGACCCAAAAACTTTCAGTTGTAGTGTACATGTCATGTACAATGCTGTGCATGTATTTCAAAGCAGTTGTAATTACCTGTAGTTAAACATGATGTTATTGCTGTTCAATGTGCAATGTGAATAACACAAATATTCTAGAGAAATGTAAAGCTGCAAACTGGTGCTATCCTATTGATTGTTTTGCATTTGTGCATTTTCATTTCAGATGGTGAGAATGAGCACAGGCCACATGGAAGGAGATTTGGAGCCTCTGTTTCTGCTGTTGACGGACTGTTACATTTACCTCTTGCGAAAAGGTCAGCAAACCTTCAGTGGAAGAGCAGGACATTGTTTATACATCTGCAAATGTGCTTGTTTGCATTTGTTGTGTCCCATTGATTTTCAGGGGCAGCGGAGAAGCCTTATAGTGTTGAGGAGGCGGTATCTTATAATGAGCTGGACTACATCTCTGTGAGTAAATCACCTGAAGCCTAAACAATCAGTTTGACATGCTGCAAAGATTAGAGCCCTTGTTTGTGCCTTAGGTTGGACTTCACCAGCAGACTATCACTCTGGTGTGCACTAACAGAAGACGGCAGTTCCTTTTGGACACAGCCGACTCATCTCTGACTGTGTAAGCTTTTTAAATTAAAGTGTATCCCCATGAGGTTGATTTGTATGAATGTCTTTGAAGAGGATCTGTTCATGTTCTCTCCTCAGCTGGCTTCTGAATGTCCTGAAGGCGGCCTTGGAAAATGGCTGTAGGGAGCCTCCCTTCCCCTCTGTTCTCACTGACGCCACCATGGAGAAATTAGCTCTTTCTAAGTTTGTATGCCAAGAGACTCAGTGTGAGGTAAATAAGGGGAGATCTATCACCCTAAATAATTAATGAGAGTCTGGCAGACAGTGGTTCACTTTGATAATCTTGGTTCTTCATGCTGACTCTTTCTGAAAAGCATTTACAATTAAACCATTTACAACAATCATACAGTTTAGACCAGTGGCTCTCAACCAGGGGGTCTTCCAAGGGGGATGCAGAATGGCTTAAAATTAATAGATTACAATTTATATGAAGTATATTTTAAAGATTCCATATATATATATATACAAACATTTTTTTATATAGTAAATATATAATATATATGTATTTCCCCCCTCAGTAACTATACAATAAAATAAGAAAAACAAGTAGCTTTTTCATAATTATAGCAAATTTTGTGAACGCATATGAATTTTAAAGTAGGCAAAGTGCTTATGGAATTATTATTCTTATGCAGTATATTAACCCTTTGATTAATGATTATCTAAAGATTTGAAGATAAACTTAAATTTTTATGACAAATGTCTAAAAAAAAATGTCTTTGTTTCTGTTCAACCGACCTGTCTTTGAAAGCAAGACATTTCGAAAGTACTTGGTGCATCAAATAGTAAATTAAATACGCATGCTAGGACTTACATATACATTACATTTAGTAATTTTGCAGACACTTGTCCAAAACGACTTACAAATCAAAACAAAAGAGCAATATGCAAGTGCTGTGATGCTTGGTTAGTCTAACATCGTACATGCAGCAAGGTTGCTTTTTTTAATAAATAAAAAGAAAACATGTAGATAAAATAGAGAAAGCTCAAGATAGTCAATTTGTTTTTTAAATAAATAAACAGAAAACAAGTTGATTGCATAGAAAAAAATTAAAGAATGTCAGCATTTTTTTAAATAAAAAGCAAACAAGTCAAAAGAATAGATAAAAAAGAATAGAGAAAGTGAGTTTTAGGGGTTAATCATTTCATAATAATGAAAAAGAAAGCAAGTAGATGGATTAGAAAAGCAAGTGTCAGCGGTAAAATTTAATAAAAAGAAAACGAGTAAATCAAATAGAAATGGAAGAGTGCTAGTGTTAGAAGGTCAAGTCTAGATGGAAGAGATGTGTTTTTAGCTGTTTCTTGAAGATGGCTAAGACTCATCTGCTCTGAGTTGGGCTAGTCCTTCCACCAGCAGGGAACAGTTAAGATGAAAGTCAGTGAAAGTGGTTTTGTGCCTCACTCACAGAACGCAAGTGTCTGGAGGACACATAAGTCTGAAGTAGTGAATTTACATACAAAAGGGGTGCAGATCCACTGGTGGGTTTGCAGACAAACATCAATGCCTTGAATTGTAAAGCAGATAATGGTAGCCAATGCAAATTGATGAACAGATGTGTGACGTGCATTTCTTTTCGGCTAGTTAAAGATTAATCTTGCAGCCACATTGTGGATTTAGTTGTAGATGTTTATAACTGGCTGAAAGACCTGAAAAGAGAGCATTGCAATAGTCCAGTCTAAACAGAACAAGAACTTGAACAAGGAGTTGTGTAGCATGTTCTGAAAGAAAGGGTCTGATTTTTATAATGTTGTCTAACGCAGATCTGTCCTGCTGACCTTGTGCTAAATGTATTCATGTAGTTATCAGAGTTAAGCATCCGCCTGTATTCTCTGGTTCACTGGGAGGACCCAATGGATGCAGTGGTGGCTTCACCAACATCTCCGTCCGGCTCCAGAGAATCCAGTAGCGCTAAAGAGGGGGCACTGTTGTACCGCGCTGGGAGCACTTATTTGGGGAAGGAAGTGTGGAAAAGCTGTTACTTGGTTCTCAGGTAAAAAAAGGGTTTGGTTCTTTAAGCTATTCAACAGCTAGCTGTTTATGTCCTGAATCTAAATCACCTGTTCACCTGGCAGCAACGGCATCCTGTATCAGTATGCAGAGAGGACCGATGTTACACCTTTGATGTCTGTTACCATGGGGTAAGATTAGATTTCACCTTTATAAACTTAATGTAAATGTGCTTTTCAGTTTGAAAGATGCCCAAACAATTACTATATTTGAATGTGATTGCATTTATGTTCTAGGGGAGGGCACTGTGGAGGCTGTAGGCGGTCAAACAGCTCAGAGAAGCCTCATGCTTTTCAAGTGATTCTGACAGAACGTCCTCCATTAGAGCTCAGTGCAGAAAATGAACTGGAAATGGCCGACTGGATGCAGTTGCTCTGCCAATCTGTTTCTAAAGGGGTGAGCTGCAATTTTACACACATTAGCATTTTTTTTTGCAAGTTCT
This sequence comes from Carassius auratus, assembly GCF_003368295.1. NCBI lineage: Eukaryota > Metazoa > Chordata > Actinopteri > Cypriniformes > Cyprinidae > Carassius > Carassius auratus. The sequence goes on along the minus strand of NW_020523286.1, from coordinate 1,865,688 downwards.
TACAAAGCATTTTTAGACCAGATCCCTGCAATTTTTAGGAAGTGTGATTAAATGCATCAAACTTTCCATTCAAATCTACTCTCTTTTTTTTCTGAGCTGGTGGTGTTTGAGCAAAATGTGGGAGTTTGCATTTTAAATGCTTTAAGAGTTACCACATGACAATGTGTTGTTGTTCCTCATCAGTTCCAGACATGCCATTTGCATTTTATGGCTGAAATACTAGCTCTGACTTCCAGAAACTAGCATTGACTCTTCTAGACTGTAAAAAGGGCCAAGAAATCTGAGTAATAATGTCTATTGTATTCCAGCCTATAGTGGATGTCGTAGATGTTTTCTTAGTACAGCCTGTCCAGAATTAACCAGAATGTTTCCCAGATGTTGACCACTATTGTGTGTTTGTGTTTCTCAGATTATTCCACAGGGAGTAGCTCCTGCACCCTGTATTCCGTGTTGCCTTGTACTCACAGACAGGAAGTTGCTCACATGTCACCAGGATTGCCAGACCAGTTTTTTCCGTTCTCTAGGAGCAGCTGATCTAAACGATGTCACAGCTGTTGGCCTGGAAGATGATAAAGAATACTGTGTCATTGTAAGAGTTCATTCAGATCGTTGTGCATCACATGTCTCTGGAAACAGATTTTTGCTGTTTAAAGTTTCTTTTCTCTCTTTTAAACAAGTACACTAATCACCCGTTCTGTCTGCAGGAATTTGCGGAAGATCGTGCTCAGTTTCTTCCACCCTGGGTTTTGTATTTTAGCGGATGTGAGGAGCGGGATCGGCTACTAGCAGAATTGAGTCAAGCTTGGGCTGCTGTTTACCAGGCAAGAAAACACTTCTTTTTTTTTTTTATGACATCTGTAGTTTAGTATGTAGCATAGGAAGCTCATAATCTTTGTTTCTGTACTTAAGTGCCAATCTAATCGAATGTTTATTTGAGCAGACACTTTTGTTGAACTTTATTCCCATAGTGGATTTCTAATAAAAGTCAGTTTAGTGTGCTAAAAATTTTTTTTTAATTAAATTAGCATATTAGAATGATTTCACAAAGATCATGTGGCACATACATTACTGCTAAATGGCTGCTAATCCTGTCAAAGGATTTAAAATGTATTTAAAATTTTAATTTAGCAACATTCCTGTTTTTACTGTATTCTTGATCAAATAATTGCAACCTTGGTGAGCATAAGAAACACCTTACAGACGGTCTTATCAATATTTATTTATTTATTCAATTGATCTACAGTATGAATTTCATCATATGTGTGTCCAGGTAAGCCTACCTCGTAAGCCGGTGTCAGACCCGCCAGTGCAGAAGAGATGTAGGGAAGCGCTGGAGCTGATGAAGAGTGCATGGCAGAGGAGTGACAGCCTACACCGAGGTCGATCAGAGAGAGAGCCATGGTGCTGATGACCTGTCCATCACTACAGTGAGCCCAGGATTAAACAAGACAGCATGGAGAAGTCAGCTCACCAGCAAACTTACTGTTTAAGTGGGAACAAGCAGACTCTGTGAGCTCTCCAGGCCAGAGGCGATATTGAATAACATGGGCTCATATTATTTTTATCTACCAGTAATGAGGCCTGACTTTGTTACACTTGCCTTGCAGAAATATTTAAGGAGTTATGATTAAGGCTTTGGCTTTTACAAGTGGAGGTCTGCAGCAGGAAATCAAAAAGACTGAGATCTAAGAGTTCTCTTGCATTACATGCGATCAGAATATATAGAGTGTAAATACATAGTAATAACTCAAAACCTTCCCTCCTTGTACAAAGTCTGTGGACAGATACTGTACATGCTTGTACTATATAAAGAGGTACAAACTGCTTTGTGAGCACTTGCGAAAGAGAATTCTAGTTATGTTTACACCATTGGTATTAGCTGGCTGCTTTAAGATAACTATTTGACAGTAATGGTTTGCATGGCAGCTTGGCACAGACATTCAAAACAGACAGAGAGAGAAAAAGGGGAATTGGACCAGGCTTAATTTACACATCTAATATCAGTCAGCACTGCTAACAGTGATGGTACGGTACCAGCATGTAATCGCTGTTGTTATATTAGACTGGAATCATTGAGATTGAGATACTGTAATAGGGTCACGCAATTCTAAATTATCATTAGTTGAATATATTAAGGCCTTTGCAACTAAAATGACAGTTTAGAAATGAAGGAGTTGATTACAGCAGAATTGCACAAGGTTCAGAATTGCACATTTTTAACTTTATTTTTAACTTTTTTTTTTTTTAAAGATAGGTTTGAGGGTTTTTCATTTTTTTAGCATTAAAATGATTTCCGATCATGCATAAGCAGTCAAAATGGTTTCGACTTTGATTTTTTTTTAATTTTTTATTTTTTTGTGAATGCAAGGCAATCAGGCATTAGTTTCATGTCAAACTCTTCAAAAGGTGTTATCAGCTTTTTTTTTTCTTTTCTTTTTTTTTTTTTTAAACACTGATCAACTGTATTTTAGCTTAAAGATCAAATCCATTCCCAGTTCCTCACTCAATGGTATAATATACCATTTCCAGTGTTTTAAGAATGTAGAGTGGTTTTAAAGAAAGCAGACTTGAGTAATGTGGATCTGTGAACGACTGTGATAAATGGAAGCAGAATCTCAGGTATGTTGAAGTTTGTTTCAGTCAACAGTGATTTTAAACAATACATTGCTGGACAATGATGGAATACAGTTGTTCATTAACAATTGAAACTTGCTTTTATGTTTTTTTGTTGTTGTTTTTTTAATGGAGTGACCTACAGTAGTCAGTTACTAATACTCTAATGTCTCAGATACACTAAATGCTGCATGTACACTTTGGATGATGTCATGACATGATAACAAATATATAAATAAAAATGACTTTTTTTTTTAAATGGTGAAAAAGCATGAATCGATACCTAATATTTGCATTTGTAGTGACACTGCATTTTGTAGTGACAACCTGTGGTCATTAACTGTGAATCTTTTTAAAACTGAATATTGTAAACTAGAACAATAAGTTCAGAGAAATAAGAATAAACTCTAAAATGATGCAAACAATCCCAAAAAAGGCATTTAAACAGACCATTTTAAATGGATGTTAAAGGGATAGTTCACTGCAAAATAAAACTTTGTCATTTACTCACCCTTATGTTGATCCAAACCTATACCAGACCAAAACTGAACAAATCAGTGCTAAAGAACTAAAAGTCCTCTTGTAGCTTCTTGTATAGTTTGTTTTCCACATGCAGAAACATTTGATCAAGTCCTACAGACTAAACAACCTAAATAGGTTATTTATTTCACAATATGAAGGTATCCAAATTCCAGCTTGTTTCACAGTGATTTTTTTTCCTCGACCTCTTTCTAAGGAAACCCTAAAATATGTAGTGCTACTTTCATTGCATGTGCAGAAACATTTAGATAGACCTGCAGAACCAGTGATAATGGGAAAACATAAAAAATGTTTTGATATAAAAATCATTCTGTATAATTTGGGCCCACATTTCCATTTATCTTCTTGCTTTCCTAATATATAGTGGTGAATTTCTCCCTTTAGGTGGCATTACTGCTTTTCCAGTCATCCTTGCCGTTGTACTCAATGGACAGAAGGTGCTCAGACCCTCCTCCCTGTCACTTTAACTGCCCAACCCCTTCTCTTTATTTCTCTCCCCTCTCTGTCTGCACTGCCGCAGTAAAATATTAACGCACCACAGAGATTGGGGGGATGGGGGAAATATCAAGCAAAAGGATCACATGGTACATATACAGAGAGAATTTTATTGACACCGTGCCAATTATTTGAACTCTAAATGTTTGTATGTCTCTTGAACCTCTTGCACTTGAGTAGCTGTGGCTCTCAGCCAAGCATGCAGCACTTAAGACTGACCCAGAAGTCTGCAAATACCATTCAGATTGCTAATGGCAGAGTTTAATTGCTGTTAAGTGCTAATGATTAGTGCAAGACATAAATATACCCAATGCAAATAATGGGAAAGCAAATAAAGCAATGAAAAGCGTCATTCTTCTGACTCAGCCAATTTGTTCAATCCTAACTTTAAGGTAGCAATGTTTCATTATCCCGTGCAACCTTTTACTTCTTTGCACTGAAAGGTTTTGCACTGTGATGGTCCTTCTAGTAGATGTGTACCTTTTTAGGCATTAAGATATATGCTCCTTCTAAAACGCACAATTTTAGTGCATCTAAATTGTATCGGAGTCTGGATTTATGTGAAATCATGCATTAAAAATGTGATCATCTCTTCTTGAGTATCAGATGAATAATGATTTAAATAAATTTCTACCTATAAATGACACTGCATTTTGCATGTGTTTTTAACAGGAAACAGGATGTATGCATTCTTGTTGTAAAGTGTATTTACATATGTTTTTCCATGCTGAAAATGAAAGAAGAGGCTCGTATGCCAGAGGATTTACGGTAGGTGTCCCTCTAGAGTGCTGAGGAGAGGAGAGGAGAGGGATGCAGTGAATGAGCGAGCGAGCGAGAGAGAGAGAGTGTGCAGAGATGCTGCAGACCTACTTCTGCGCTTGTGTTCTCGCATCCATTTATAGAGGCACTTAGTGCATTTCCTCTGTCTCATCTCCTGCAGCTCTTCTTTGGGGGAATGCACTCATACTTTTATCTCAAATGTAATTTATATGCATAATTTATTGGATGCTGATGTTCTGCAGGAGTACCTGGACTGGAAAGTGGGACTGTATACATAGATCAGTTGTACTGAGGCTCTGAATGTGAGTCAAAAGACCTAGTCTCTTCTAGCCCCACCTCAGCGGTTGATTCTGGCTGTGTCTGATTGTCATGCTGAAGAAGAGGAACCCTGAGGTGCTGATGGATCGGGAGGTTCTTCTGGATCTGGACTACAGCGGCGAGACTCATGGTCCAGACAGTTATGGAAGCTTGCAAAATGGGGGCTTCATCCCTCCCAGATATGTGAGTGTACTGATATGTGTTGTATGGGATTATGTACTGATGCATACTTTATGAGATCTATTTGTTCATCAAAACGAGTTCTAGTTGCTGTGTGTAGCAACATCGTTTAACTCCTTGCAGAGGTGTTTGGCTGTTTGCTAAAATTAGCACATGACTTTGCTGATTAGGCAACCTGGTGGTTTGTTATGTTAATGCAGAAATTTAGACCTATTTCTAAAGGATGCATTAATTATATTTAACTATTGGGTTTAATCCTTAAATGTTTTTACCTGTCTTCAATAAAACCCAGTATAGTTGTAATTTTTGTCAAATGGTCATTTACAACAGTTCCCAACTTCCAGTCCTTGAATTTGATTGGCCGAGCAGCAGTCCAACTGCTAGACTTTTCAGTGTATCTTGTCTGTGTTTGTGCATTCTAGACAGACTTTCAATGTGTGCATTAGTGGTGGAGATTTTTCCAGTAGGTGGTAACAAGTGACAGCCTTTATTAATGAGTCATTTAAATCATTCACTCAACCTGTTCCTTCAAAAACACTCATTCATTTCATTACTTTGATTCATTCTTTTTGCATTACACCAATGGTTAACATCCCTGATGTAACTTCCAGTCACTGATGTTATTTCCAGTCCGAATACACTTTATACTGAAGGTTGATTTGAAAATTAATCAAATATTTAATGCTGCCCGCAAGCCACACTAACCCTGATTTTCCACTCCACTCCACTTCCACTTCCGATTCTCCACACAAGTAAGTTTAAACCAAAAAAATACACTTGCTGAAAATTTAATCAACCTCTGGATAACCAAGATGTAGATGATTTTGTTTATTAATAATAATAATAAAAACAAAAAACAGTTGTCCTAGCTGGTTTACAGGGTGGTTCTAAGGGGCATTGACCACTTCTTCAACAACCAGTTAAAACTAACTCTGCCAGGCTGAGAGACCATCTTAAACAAGCTACTTCCAGCTTTAAACCAGTTAAAACCAGCCAACCAGCTTAGGGGTTTTTTTTCAGCAGATTTGGAGGAATGAAACATCAGAATGAGAGTTTAAAAAAACTGATAAAAATATTACAATAGTTAATTGTGAAGCAAAAATCTACGTTCGTAATAAGCAAATTCATCTTTAAAGGTGCCATAGAATGCCAAAATCACTTTTCTAAGGTGTTTGAACACAGTTGTGTGGCCGCAGTGTGTGAAAACAACCAGCCTATAATGGTGAAAATCCACTAAATCATAAACAGTCTCTCCACACGAGCAGTTCCAGACTATGACGACATAGTCAGGGAAAGTCCCGCCCATTTTTGATGCTTTCTGCACTGTTAGCACATACACAGCCCTGAGTGAGATGCTGCACTTCTGCCATTATGGTTTCTTGCTGTAGCTGCTGGACGTACAATGTCAGTGCCAAAGAGCCATTAAAAGTGTTGTGTGTTGGGATGCACCAACAAACATAGGAGTCTCCATAGACCACTTTGCTATACTAACATTTTATGCCGTATTCGGCTGCCTCAAAAACAAAGGTCAGTTCAGCTGGAATTGTGCAAAGATTGCTTCTAAAAGAGGGATCAATACCAGCGCTTCGTGTGCAAACAAAAAAGTAAGCATCACATATTAGTCCATAAGTCCATAATTAGTAGTCCATAACTTGTGTTTGTCCACTTTAAATGAAAATGAGCTGCTCTGACCATTAGCAAAAAAAAAAAAAAAAAAAAAGTTGTGGATTTGTTTCAACAAACATGCATCTTTTTTCTTCACAAGACGTAGTTGGTATACAAGAGCCATGCAAATTACTCGTGGATTATTTTTAGGTTTTTATCCTATAGAGCCAAAAGAGTCTCAATAAAGATAAATGCACACACTTCATTCACATATGCACACATAGGATTCATACATGCACACACATGATTCATAAATACACACACAGGATACACAAATGCGCACAAAATTTACAAATGCACACACAAAATTTAAAAAGCACAGAAGATTCACAAATGCATACAAAATTCAGAAATGCACACAAAATTCAGAAATGCAAACAACATTTACAAATGCACTCAAGATTCACAAATGCACAGGACACGATTCAGAAATGTATTTCTGATGCACACACATATATCTTGATTTACAAACTGCTTGCGGTCTGTGAACTTCACTGCATTTGTGTGTGAATTTTGAGACTCCCCTGACTTGACTCAACACAAAAATGCTTTTTTTTTAAACAGGGAATTGTCAGCAACCAATCAGATATCTCCCTTCTTTTAGCCAATCACAAGAACGCACTCCACGTGGGGGATTGTTTACTTATAAGCCAATCACATGAACGCTTTCACACAGCGTGATATGCCTGTGGTGCTGCATATTAAAGCCTACATGAAATTGTATGAAAATACAGATGTTTAGATTACAATTCAGGTTTACTTTTTTATAATTTTTATATAAATTTATCAATGTCTCAATACATATAGCCCAGTGACTGCAGAAAAAAAGTTAACCATGGATTCATAAATTTGCAATAGGCAATTATTTAATTTTATTGAAATATTTTAATGAAAGGAAAAAAAAAAACCTTTTTTAATATTTAAATATATCTAAATATTCTTTTGGATGCAATATAGAAGTCACTTTAATTATAATAATTCGGTCCCTACATGAAGAGAGAGTCAGTGGTCCACTGCAAGAGGAAAGTGAGCCACCGGCTGCATGAGGAAAGTGAATCGTTCGCTGCGTGACTCGTGAGGAAAGTGAATCGTTCGATGAGGAAAGTGGGTCGTTCGCTAGGAAAGTGAGTCATTCGCTGCGTGACTCGTGAGGAAAGTGAGTCGTTCGCTTAGGAAAGTGACTCTCGGAAAGTGAGTCTCCTGCTGCGCAAAGTGGGTCGCCGGCTGCGTGAGGAAAGTGAGTCGTTCGCTGCGCGAGGAAAGTGAATCGTTCGCTGAGGAAAGTGAGTCGTTCGCTGATTGGCTAATAAGTAAACAATCCCCCACGTGGGGTGCATTCTTGTGATTGGCTAAAACAAGGGAGATATCTGATTGGTTGCAGATCATTCCCTGTTTTAAAAAAAGGTATTTGTGTGTCGAGCCAAGTCAGGGGAGTCTCAAAATTCACACACAAATGCAGTGAAGTTCACAGACCGCAAGCAGTTTGTAAATCAAGATATATGTGTGTGTGCATCAGAAATACATTTCTGAATCTTGTTCTGTGCATTTGTGAATCTTGAGTGCATTTGTAAATGTTGTTTGCATTTCTGAATTGTGTGTGTATTTCTGAATTTTGTATGCATTTGTGAATCTTCTGTGCTTTAAAAATGTTGTGTGTGCATTTGTAAATTTTGTGCGCATTTGTGTATCCTGTGTGTGTATTTATGAATCATGTGTGTGCATTTATCTTTATTGAGACTCTTTTGGCTCCATATTTATCAGCTGTTTGAAGTGAACTCATTCATGGCACCCACTCACTGCAGAGGATCCATTGGTGGATCCACTGAGGGAATATTTAGTTTCTCAAAATCTGTTTTGATGAACAAATAACTATTCTTCATATTGGGGTGGTCTGAGGGTGAGTACATTTTCCAAAATTTTGTGAGAACTATTCCTGTATAAGACCTATTCATGTTGTCTTAACAGTTGAATACTGCTGCTAATGATGAGGATGATGACCCCATATATGTTCACTGTGAGCGGACTTCAAGCCCACCTGTCTACCCCTCAGGCAACTATTTCAGAGACGGGCAAACAAAAATAGGTGATGGCTTGATTAAAACGCTGTAAATAAGCCAACCGCGTTGCTGCCCAAGTAGTAATATTAAGCCTATTCGTTCTTGCCCCAGACTTTGTGCTGGTGTGGGAGGTGAAGGTACGTCGAAAGCGTCGAAGTCGGGGGCAGTCACAAGGGGAGGCTGCAGGGGAGGCAGTAGAAGCAGCACAGGAGGAGAGCAGGTCAGAGAGAAGAAAAGCTCAGCTGGCCCGATGGAGGGACAGATTCATCCAGAACCTCCAGAGTGCGGGACTGTTGATGGAAAAGGTTAAGCTATTAGGTTAATTTTCTCAGTGCAGTGCCATTTATAGTACTTACCGTATTGCTTCTAATGCCTTTCTCTTTGTTATCAGGAGGAATCATCCAGTGTAAAAAAGGCTATACACTATCTGAAGCTCCATGCTCCATGGGATGTGTTGGTGTTCTACGCTGAGGAGTTATGTCTTAGAGCACCTCTGCAGGTAAGAGACATGTTCTTGTGTTCACCTCCCCAATGCAAATACAGAGGGCTTGAAATAACACAATCAATTGCATTGAGCCCTAAAATTATTTGTATATGTTTATTGAAAGGCACAGCCGCACCCAGACTTCAACACTTCTGCTCAAGTTCTTCAGAAGCTCTGGGTGCCGAACATCATGAAAGACTCAGTCCCCAACCGTCCTGTGGACTACTACACATGTGCCTTCCGCAAGTCCAAAATGGAAAAGTTAGGCTATTTTTTTTTTTTTTTTTTTTTTTTTTTTAAATATAGAAGTGTACAAGATGATCAACTCCTTGCAGAAACAGATGTGTAAAAATAGCTATTTACTTTGACTTTCAGGTTTCTGGGCTCTGATGACCGTGAAAACTACTTCACCAACACACAAAGACACCGCATTGTGAGTGTGCTTTAGACAGCCCTGAGAAAAGCAGAATTGGGTATCACATAGTTGCAATAGTTTAATAAATGATTACATACAGTAACATTCAAAAGATTGGGGTCAGTAAGATTTTTTTTATTTTATAAATCTCTTTTGCTCACCAAGGCTGCATGCCTTTGTTCAAAATAACGTTTTCATTTTTTTATAATTTTTTTTACATTTAATTTATTCATGTGATCACAAATCTGAATTTTCAGCAGCCGTTACTTCAGGCTTCAGTGTCACATGATCCTTCAAAAATCATTCTAATATGCTGATTTGATGCTCTAGTAACATTTCTTCGTATTATATCAGTGTTGAAAAGTTGTTGTGGCACTTTAATATTTTTGAGGAAACCTTTGATGAATAGAATGTGTGGCTTTTATTTAAAAAAAAATTGTATATATGTAAATGTCTTTATTGTGACTTGATAAATGTAATGTATCTTTTATGTAAGAAAGTGTTGATTAATTAAAAATCTTAAAAGTTTTGAATGGTAGTGTGTGTGATGGAATAAGTGTATGATAATTGCTTACACCTGTTCTCATTGCAGGTGTATGAAATCTTAGCAAGGACCGTGTATGGCAGGAGGAAGCGTGCAGAAGTTGGAGTCGCTCGTCTTCTGAATGAGGGGGCTTTTACTGGTGCATTCCCTCTGCATGAGGTTAGGCACAAGACACCAAACGTGTCTTATTAGAAGTACAGCAATGCACTTAAAACATGTGTCTTATTAGAAGTACAACTTCATACACTGTCAGCTTTTCTCTTTTTTAAAGGGTCCATTTGAGCTCCCAGGTTGTGACGTGCAGCCCGATCAGTTGAACAAGAGGCAGGTACTGTATCACTATTGGTCCAACTGGTTAAAATGGTATAAGTACCAGCCTCTGGATCACATCCGTGAATACTTTGGAGAGAAGATTGCGCTTTATTTTGCATGGTTGGGTGAGTAGGCACCATAGATCCTATTCATATTTGCGTATGTGTCACGCATATTTTTATACATTAATATTTTTTATTTTCTTATTATTTTTATATATTTGTTAGTAATACAGTAATATATTTGTTATTAAATTAAAAACAATTATATGAAATATGTTTTGAAATCCATTCCCTAGGCATGGCTAGTGTCACAAACCCCAAGTACTGTCAATTATAACAAATCACTGTCACTATTATAACAAATAATGACCAAATTCCCACTGTTTTCAGGATTTTACACAGCCTGGCTTTTACCTGCTGCATTGGTTGGGACATGCGTCTTTGTTTCGGGTATTTTGACAATGGGATCCAATACCCCAGCGTAGGTGTCTCCCATATTATCGATTTTGTTTCAGTTGCAGCACTGAACTTCTTTCTTCTCTACATGACTCGCACATTTAGTGTTCCTCTAAGCTATTTCGCTGCTATCAGAAATAATGTAATATCAATGGACCTTTATTTGTTACTATAGCAACTGTTGACCGCATGTACTTGAGGGACTAATAGCGATGAGTTGGAAATATTTGCTGCAGTTTACACCTCAGAATAAGCAAGCAAGATAATGAGAATCAGAGAGCAAGAGACCGTAAAGCGATACTAAATTAATAGCACTGTATGTGTGTGTATATGTGCTAGACACATTCATCTGCACACTCTGTTGATCTGTGGATCTTAACATAAAACTATTGCTTCTTGTAACCACTCTCTTACTACATTCCTACCAGATTTCTAATATTGTCTTACGTTTGATCAGCACAATTTCACCAGGACAGCATACTTCAAAAACAGAGGCTGTTTTAGTTTTTATGTTTTCATGCTTCCATTTAAGCTGTGCCATTGTTGCCTGTTTCCATTTGCCATCTACAGGAAGGAAATCTGCGAGAGTGGAGGTCTTTATCTAATGTGTCCTCTGTGTGAAACCTGTAAACCCTGGAATATATCAGACATCTGTCCCATGGCCAAGGTAATCATCTCTGGCTAAAAACCTTCGTTTGAGTTGTGTACTGTATGTGAGAGACACAATATTATAGCATTGGATGTGTTTGTGTATAGTAGTTTATGAAGATCTGAGTACAGTATGACTCCATTATACTGACTTTATTATGTAAAGTTGTTTTATGTCATAATTCTTTTAATGTAGCATGGTCAATGATTTTGTATCGGTTGTGGTTAATTGAAACTCTTCTATAGGTGGGTTATCTGTTTGATCATCCTGGCACGGTCTTCTTCAGTGTGTTCATGTCTTTGTGGGCCGTCACGTTCCTAGAATACTGGAAACGCAAGAATGCCACTCTCGCTCATCACTGGGACTGCATGGATTTCCATGAAGAGGAGGTTTGACTTGCATTTTCTTAAATGGGCGTTTGACTTTACTTTATTTTATTATTGTGTTTATTGGGTGCAGTCTAACATATTAATGCTTCATTTAAAAAAATGCATTATTTTTTACATAGTTTATTTAATTTTTTATTGGTCTTCTAAAGTATTCTAATTTGTTGAGATAGTGAATTGGTGGGTTTTTGTTAAATGTGAGTCAAATCATCACAATTAAAAGAACCAAAGACTTAGAACTACTTCAGTCTGTGTGCACGGAGTTTATTTAATAAACGGGTTTCACAATTCGAGTTGAATTACTGAAATAAATGATCTTTTCCACGACAATCTTATTTATTGAGATGCACCTGTATACAGTTAGTAAACAAAGTCCATATATATTTTAATACTTTAATATGTTTTCAAGGGACCATAAGTAATTGAACAGTTGACTCAAAAGCTTTCATGGACAGATGTGGGCTATTCTTTTGTTATTTCTACATCTGTTAAGCAGGTAAAGGTTCTGGAGTTGATTCTAAGTGTGCCATTTGCATTTGGGAGCTGTTGCTGTGAACCCACATCATTCAGATATAGGATCGATCCATACAAGTGAAACGGACAATTGTTAGGCTTCAAAAAAACAAAAAACAATAGAGAGATCGCAGGAACATTTGGAGTGGCCAAATCAACAGTGTGGTACATTCTTTCACAGAAAAAAGCATGCACTGGTGAGCTCAGCAACATAAAAAGGCATGGACTTCCACCGAGGACAACAATTCAGTTCAAGTTTATTTGTATAGCTCTTTTCACAGTACAAATTGTTGCAAAGCAGCTTTACAGAAAATTAAGTTTCTACAATATATTTTGTAGTAGCCTATCAGTGGTGACTGTCAAATTGATGTACATATGGCAGAAATGTACAGTAAAATTCAGTTAATGATGCAGATAGACAATGAACACTATTAACAGCAATAATTTTAACAGAGAGCATGTTTGAACTCTTACGTTATCAGGAAGGCTATTTCAGAGTTTGGGAGCCAAATGTGAAAAATCTCTTCCTCCTCTAGTGGACTTTACTATCTTAGGAACTATCAAAAGTTCAGAGCTTTGTGACTTTAGGGAACGGATTGTAGCATGGTAGAAGACTAGTTAGGTACGCAGGAACTAAACCATTAAGTAAGTAATAACATATTGTAATTGATATGGAACTTAATAGGTAGCCAGTGCAGAGAATGTGAAATTGGTGTAATATGATCATATTTTCTTAACCTTGTAAAGGCTCTAGCCGCTGCATTTTGGACTACTTTTTGGAGTACTTGTAGCTTGTTTACTGAAGATGCAGGACAACCACCTAGAAGTGCATTACAATAGTCCAGTTTAGAGGTAATGAATGCATGAAGTGAACAAGTTTTTTTTGCAACAGAAACGGCTAACATGGTGTGACAATATTTCTAAGATTGAAGAATGCTGTTTTTGTAACATGGGAAATCTGATTTTCAAAAGACAAGTTGTTGTCTAATATAACACCCGGATGTTTGACTGTAGAGGAAGTAACAGTACATCCGTCTACATGCAAATTGTAATCCAAGAGATTCTTTGTACTTTTTTTTCGGTCCAGTAGGTAACTGTCTTATTCAAATCTTTTACAATTTTAACACGCTCTGTCAGCTTAGATTTGGTGGATGATCGGAGAATTCTCTCCATGGTAAAGAAAAATCCTTTCACAACATCCAGCCAAGTGAAGAACACGCTCCAGGAAGTAGGTGTGTCTCTATCAGTCTACAGTCAAAAGAAGACTTCACAAGAACAAATGCAGAGGGTTCACCAAAAGGTGCAAACAAGGCCAGATTAGACTTTGCCAAAAAAAAATATCTAGAAAGGCCAGAACACTTCTGGGAAAGCATTCTTTGCATGCCTGAAATTAAGATCAACCTGTACCAAAATGACAGAAAGAAAAAAGTATGGAGAAAGCTTGGAACAGCTCATGATCCAAAGCATACAACTTCATCTGTGAAACATGGAGCAGTGTGATGGCATGAGCATCTTATTTTTTTTTACTGAGCAGGAACCACCACGTCCTGAGTTTGCTGCGATGGCCCCTGCAATGGAAGAAAACCCAGTGACAGGAGTAAAGGAACCCCACTTTCCTGAAAATGCCCGGATTTCCCGCATGCTGACTGGCTCTATGGTCATTATTATAATGGTGAGACCCACTGGAGTTGTCAGAGGTTTAACGGAGCTACAAAATTTTAATTTGCCTGTTAGAGGGGAGATAATATGTCATAATTGCCACCCATAATTGTTCCTCTATCTCTCAACCTTTTTTCCCAGCTGTGTGTAGTGATGATCTTCTTGGTCACAGTGATCATATACCGCAGTATAGTGAGCGTAATGATGTTTGAAACTGGGAGTTCTGTTCTGCGTACTCAGGTGGGCACCCCGTCGATCTGCATTCAATTAAAATATAAGAAACTTAACGTACTGCACCATTTCATCAATCTCCTCCTTACCTGCAGTAGCTCTTGAAGTCTGAATCCACTCCGCACACACATTTTTTTTTCCCTTCCAGGCTGGGAATATTGCCAATATCTCCAGCACTTTGGTGAACCTGGCTTTGATCTTGCTGATGGGGCAGGTCTACACAGCACTAGCAGAACAGCTCACTAAATGGGGTAAGCTTTCTGCACACATCAGACCCCATAAAGCAACACATGCTCAGGGCTTTAAATCAAATCAGGCCAGTGTTGCCATTTTATGTGGCTCGGGGTAATGAACCTGCCCATCCACACTTGCTTTGAGAATCAATAAGCCATTAGGACTCTAGACCTTAGTCCTATTTTCCATGGCAGTTACAGTAAAGCTTTGAGACACATACATGCCGTCAAATAAATCTAATTTATCTCGTTTCCCCAAATAAGGCTCTTCCTGAAATATTTTTCCCTGCAGAAATGCACAGAACACAGACACAATATGAAGATGCCTTTACATTTAAAGTCTTCATCTTCCAGTTTGTCAACTTTTACTCGTCGCCCTTCTATGTAGCCTTCTTCAAGGGCAGGTAACCTTTTAAATTAGCCTACCAGACCGAAGCATTTTGTGCCATAATTTTCCAAAAATTCAAAGCTTTCAGTGCATTTCTATTGTTTTTATTGCAGATTTGTGGGCTATCCTGGTCATTATGGCACACTGTTCGGGATGCGGAACGAGGATGTGAGTGCTTTGCCTTCAGTTTTGTGATTATAGACTAGCGTTCATTACTTAACAATATTTTGTAAAAAGATCACAAATCAGAGTCATGTGTTCAAAACAGCCTTTTAATAATAAATGATAAACATCCACAATAGGTTGCACTGTATTTGTAGCTTTTTCAAAACAGAAGTATTTTTCTTATAATGTAGGCTACACTACCTTTGAGACATTTAGTGTCAGTAATATTTCCTTTTAAAGAGAATAATAACTTAAGGCATTAAATTGTGCAAAAGTTACAGTAATTTGCAATGAATGATGTGTATTTGGACTTTCTATTCATCTTCAGCATTGACAATAACAAGAAATGTTTCTTGAGCACCAAATCAGATTATAAGAATGATTTCTGAGGGATCATGTGACACTGAAGACTGAAGTAATGGCTGCTGAAAATCCAGCTTTGCATCACAGGAATAAATTGCATTTAAAATATATGTAAATAGAAAACAGGTGTTTTAAATTCTAATATTTCTCAAAATGGTTTAACATTAGATATCTAACTAAATAAATGCAGCCTCTGTGATTTATAAGATATTTATTTCAAAAAGATTAATGATTGTGCATGTGTGGTTGCAGTGTGGACCAGGAGGTTGTCTGATAGAACTGGCTGAGCAGCTCTGCATCATCATGGTGGGAAAACAACTTATCAACAACGTTCAGGAGTTTGTCATCCCGTACGTTTCTCCCTCAGAGCCTGGCTAGTGATATTCATTGGAGCTGCACATAAAAGCTTCTTATGTTGTAGAGCAAACCAAACTAGAAAACGTCTTAAGTCTCAACACTGCAGAATCAAAATGATTTGATTTGGTCCTCTGAGAAAAGCAAGTCAGCAGTGTTAGGTCTGTGCTGCAGGGTTGGCACAGCACTCTTCTGTGGAGGTGTATGTGTGGGTCCGGCTTAGCCTACATTGTGGAAAACATATTGAATAATTAATAAACATTCTAATGAACATCTTAAACCGCAACACATTTCTGTGAGGGTTGGATTTATGGGTAAAGGGTAGAAAATATTTTATTTATAAAACAATAGCAGTCTCTACAATCATAGATGGGCTGTGTGCTTTCATGTAGCTGTACAGTAATAAAAGTGCATAAATGTGAGCAAGAATAGCTGTTTTTACTTTTAGACTGTTTTGTATATTGATTTGCCTGCAGATATCACTGTAGGGTGCAATGAGCAGACAGATGACTGTATCACTGCCAGTACTGCAGCATGTCTCTCACTTAAGGCAGCAGTTCTAGCGGTTTAGCAGAATAAATGTCACAGAGGAGAAGCTTTTAGCACTCCCTTATCAATTATGCATTCCCAGAGTTAAACTCAGGCAAAACTGGATCTTCCAAATGAGCACAGTTCTATTTCAGAGCTAGAAATAGTCTCAGAAGAGCCATCATCATCATCATCATCATCAACAGAACACAGGGTCTATTGCTTTGGTTGTCTCACTCTCTCTTTGCCCTCTTTCTGCTTTTCAGTAAAATAAAGGCTTGGAGACAGAAACGCGCCTTATCGTCTGTGAAAAAGGCCCAGAAGGCAGAGCAGCCCAAGCGCTGGGAGCAAGACTATGAGTTGATTCCATGTGAGGGGCTTTTTGATGAGTATCTGGAGATTGGTAAGATTATAATATTGATCCTTTTTTAATGTGATTTTTATTTTTTATTTTTTTCATGTTTGTTAAAAAATGTGTAGCTACTGACGCTGGAACATCATGGACCTCATTTCTTGAGGGGCACCAGTGGCAGTCCTGGCTCACTTGATGTACTAGACAAGACGAGACATGACAAATAAAAAACATTTCTAACAGCCCAGGTCGTTATATAAAAATAAGTAGACGACTAGTCAAAAGTTTGGGGTTAGTTAGAAACCAAAACTTTTCAACAGTAGTATTTACAATAGTGAATTTCTCGTCATAGTCATTTCTGCTAATGTATCATATTTTTACCTACCGTATAATGCAACTTCTTATAAACTTTAAATATGTGTTACATTTCTGTACAGGCGCTCTTGCTATGCTTGTAATAAACTTACACTAATTGATCTCCATTGCTGCCAGTCCTGCAGTTTGGCTTCATCACCATATTTGTGGCGGCCTTTCCTCTGGCTCCTCTCTTTGCCCTGCTGAATAACTGGGTGGAAGTGAGGCTGGACGCTTATAAGTTTGTGTGTGAATACCGGAGACCCGTGGCGGAGCGAGCCCAGCACATTGGTGTGTGGTTCATCATACTGGAGGCACTGTCCCACGTGTCTGTCATAGTCAATGTGAGCACCTACAAAAAATTTTAATATTTTTTGATACTTCAGATATTAAATCAGCAAAATCTAGGTTACGTTTTGCAGTAAAAAATACTTAATGTCAATAGTGATGTATGAAGCACAGCTTACACAGATGGCTTGAGTAACAGTTAATGTAACCGCACATTTAGTATGATATTGGTACATTTTTGTTTTGTGACATACATAAATGACTTGTCTTGTGACGTTACACCAATCCAACATTATTTTTAACATCTTTCCCTCAGGCTTTCCTCATTGCATTTACCTCAGATTTTTTGCCTCGCCTGTTGTACCAGTACAAGTTTAACAATGACCTGCATGGTTATGTCAACTTCACGCTGGCTTACTCTCCACCCAGTTATAACTACTCCAGTCATACTGTGTGCAGGTAACATTGTTAATGCTGGAAAATCTGAATATATCAGTTTTGCAATGTAAAACTGCAAAAAATATGTTTTTCCTCTTATTTCAGGATAAAAAAAAAAAAAAAACGTTATTGTATTTTGTATTATTGTATTATCTTGTTTCTCAGGAGTGTCCTGGCTGTTGTATAGTTTTGCAGTAGAGGGGAAAATTGTTAATCAAAGCAGTGAACTGTAAAATAGAATACTTATAGTAGCTGTCAGCACTGTTCGATTTTCTTCTCTTGTGGTCTTTTTTTTTCTTATTGTCAGATATAAAGCATTTCGGGATGAAGATGGAAAATACACGCTGGTGTATTGGGAGCTTCTGGCTGTAAGACTGGGCTTTATCATTGCCTTTGAGGTAATCATTGATCTTTTTCCTGCAAACCACATCACAGTCATATTCTGTCTTGAATTTGAGCTTCCCAGTGTACACTGTGACCAATTAAAATTCAACATTAAATCAAAATGAACCCCATTTGGTCTAAGCTGATAATGTCAGATTTTCATTAAAGTTCCAGCGTTTTAGTTATTTTTTAATTAAATAAACAGATATTACATTCTACAAACACATTCGACAGTAAAGAGCATCTCACACACACACAAGGGAAAAAAACAATACATGAATTAATTGACAATGTATATAATTATATAAAAATAGATCTTTTTAAATGGTAAATAAAAATAAAAAATCCATTTGTAAATGAACGAATAAAAAGCATTAATAAGTGAAGTGGAGAAAAGTGCTTTAAGCCATATAAATATCACCATCATTTTCTGAATATCATGCTCTACCCAGAAATGTCTTCAATTACGATAGTAAAAATGCTTTGATGGCAATTTAGGTTTTCTGTATAATGACCTAGCTGTTTTCGGTGTCTTTATTATTATCTAATAATTATTTCTATTCTGTGGTCATCTTTAATAAAGTGTGTGTACTCATCCTCAGCATGTGGTGTTCTTCGTCCTGCGTGTCATCGACTGGATGGTTCCCGACATCCCTGAGTCCTTGGAGCTGAAGATCAAGCGGGAGCGTTACCTGGCTAAACAGGCTTTGGCTGATAACCAGGAGGCCCTGCTGGTGAGTAGCTTTAGGTGATGTTAGTGCACATAGTGATGTCCACAACCTTCAGTGCCCACTCACTGTGAGCCATGCTTCTCATTACCTCTCACACTAGAGAGCTCAGAGACTGAGGCTGCGATTTAAAAATTGGCCTTGTTGCCTGCTTGCACACAATAGTACCTCAGAAAATGAATTTCAGACAGACTTCTCAGGCAGCAGAACAGTTTGTTGATTTACAGCTAGTGGTCGACCGATATTTCACCAGGGCCGATATATCGGCCGATAATTGTCATTTTTCAAATATTGGCATCGCCAATAAGCTTTTCTGCTTGGCTGTTGTATTCTTTTATTTTTTAAATCTAATAAAATCGAATAAAAAAAAAAATGAAATTAATGTGTGACATAGTTCTAGCACTCTAGTAAAAGTGGAGCAAAAACCTTGGAATTACCGGTACTTTTTTTTTTTTTTTTACTGCCCTGGTTTATGTACTTCACATATTCTGTAGAGTAGAGGATGGAAAAAGATCAAAACATTTTTCAACCCACTTTCCTGGAAAATATGTGTTAGGGTGATGTTCTGCTTCTGCTTCTGCTTCTTTAAGGTCAGAGTTTATATTTGGCTATGCGGACTCGATTCTGAACTGTGAAGTAATAGAATATTCAAGGTTATGGGGAACCAAATGTAAAAGTTTAAGGGTCTGCCACTGAAAAAACATAATTCTGAATATTGCCAGGATTTCAATGTTTGTGCATGGCCGTGTTCTAGGGTATTATGTTTTTTATTTTGTCCTTTTTTGTACTTAAAATTGTACTTATTTTCAATAGTTTAGAAACAGACCTGCTTCTAAATATAGATTTTAAAAGTATTTAAAAAGTATAATTAAAATGTTTTTATAATTAAACATGCTTGTCATCATTTACTCTCATCATTCTACAACTAATATAAATAGTTTCTTTGTTCTGTTGAGGACAAAAAAAAAAAAAAAAAACTATTCTGAAGAATGCTGTTAACCAAACAGTTGCTGGTACCCAATGACTTTCATAGTATGGGGAAAAAAAATGCAAGTGAGTGACTACCATCAAGCATCTGGTTACCAACATTCTTCATAATACTTTCGTCTGTGGTCAGCAGAAGAAAGAAACTCATACATGTTTGGAAAAACTTAAGGGTAAATTTAGGGTGAACCATCATTTTAATACAATTTTGTGAGTAATTGAGTATGCCTCTAAACAATGTACTTCTTTCTTTTTTCTTTTTATTTCTCTGCTTTTCTTCCTGTAGCAAGCGAAGCGCCTCGCTACATGAGACTGACCTGCAGAGCAGGGGCTTCTCCAGAAGGGGGCACAGTCGCTAAGAAAACAATTTACACCCTTTAGAAATGATCCAATAGGGACTTGTTTAAAAAAAATGCACTTGGACTTGAAACTTGGCTTGGTTTTGTGCTGGTTGATTGAGTGTGTGTGAGCATGCATTTCAAAATGTAGAGGTCTATGCCAAAATTGTACACTACCACCTCTACTTTACTTTAACAAACGGCTGTTTACATACTGTATGACTTCCTCTGGCTCCAACTATACTAAGACATGTGATCACCTACACATCTCACTTTCTCTGCCCTTCTGATAAATGATATATCCCTGTTCGGATTTACTGGGAGGACAGGGAGGTTTGCTTTTCTACATTAATACTAAAGTATATATTTGTACTACTGACAAAAGGAAAATTGTGAAAGACATCAAGAAGCCCATTCTACATTGTGTTAGTGTGAAGTGCTTCTCTGAATAATACCTTAATATATTTGCATTTGTCATGTCTATCTCCAGGCTGTTTAAGGAATTATGTTTAAAAATAAAGCTAGTTTCAATAACCGTTCAAAAACCATTGAAGTGTTTACATGCTGGAGGACAGGATTTAAAAGGACAGTTTAGCCAAAAGTTTAAAAAAACTCATGTCATTGCAGATAAATGTCTTCCTTTGCTCTTTGGAACACAAAAGGAGATGTGTTAACTGATGTTACCACTGGTCTCTTTTGAATAATGAAAGTGGAGGATGATCAAGGACTGTCAAGTCTCAAATAAGCACTGTTAAAAAGGATAATAAGTGGTACATAATACCCGTATATTATATTTCATATCTTCTGATTTTGATAGGACTGCATTGTCTATCTGACCGTCCATCCGTCCGTCCATCCATCCGTCCATCCATCCATTCATTTATTTATATTCTGTGTAAATGTAATTTCTGATCAAATAAATAATAATTGCAACCTTAAAAAAAACAAAACAGTTTGCGGTGCTTGTTTGTAGGGTTGCACAATTTGGAAGAGAGAGAAATAAAGAGGCAATTATCAGTACGACCATGTCTTGAGCCTGAGCGCTTCTAATTACACATTTAGAAAGATGGTTGGTACATGTTGCATTCCTAAATGCACATCATAAGCAAGCTAAATGCAGCGCTTGTAAAAGAGTTTGAGTAGATCAGCATTTCCTGCAAAACAAGCCACTAAAATCACTAGAAAATGAGCTGCTCAGTGCCGTGCTGCACTCTGAAATGCATAGTGCATATATTTATTTAGCAGTTTATTTAATTGTGCAGCTCTACTCCTTAAGCCATATAGGTTATGTAATAAACATAGTGAAATGTAAATCATGAGTCACTGAAAATTTTGTGGTCACCGTTTTGTGGTCGCCATTCACTTTTATTGTATGGAAAACAGTAGCTTGAACATTCTTCCAAACATCTCCATTATTATCCCATAGAAGAAAAAAAAATGGTTGGGTCTGGAACACAGAATGTAATTGATCACAGAATGTGATTTTTGGTCAAACTAAACTTTTTAATTCCTAGTTACACTTGTCCTGTCGAACAATTGCATATTGTCCAAAAATGGTAAGCTTGAACAAGACCAAAAGTGATGTGCTTGAACAAGTTAGAAAGGTGAACAAGACATCACTAATGCTAAGCCACTGAAGCTCTGTGTTCCAGAGCTGAGAGCCAATGCCAGCTGGCAAAGGCTTCAGATCCTTAATCTTTGGTTAACACGTCCATGTAGGCAACTTCTGCCCCACTTTTCAGCTCTACTTTCTGCAGAAAATCTCTGGTTCTCACATTCCATTTAATTTGATCAAACCATCAAGCTTTGTGCGAGCAACCTTATGAAACCCTTCACCAACCAAAAATGCGCCCCGACTTCCACCAGTTCTTCAGTGGAATGGATCAAGCAACTCTGATTTATTAAAGTCAGAAGCAGACAGGTGTTCTGATAATGATTTGTCCCTAACCCCACCCACTCAAAAACCGAAAAAGAATCTCCATTGCCTCAGGCTCTTTGACTTTTTTTCTCTCTCTCTCCTCCTTCTCTACTTCATTTTTTTGATTGTTATGATTGCTGTGCGTTCCTATGCTGTTCAGCCTGCAGGAAGGTTTGGTTGGTACATGTCAAGCTACTAAAGTATGCAACGTGGACAGCAGCCTTTTTGCTTATTAATTACTAACAGACTCCATGTTCTTCATCACCTGCAGCAGAGACCCACAAAACCAAAGCTCTTTAATGTGCTTCCACTCTTGAAGAAACTCATTTCTCAGTGCAAACGCATAAATAATCGGCCCGGAGATTAACATGAATAGGTTTTGTTTACCAAACAGTTCAATGAGATTTCTTTTTCTTTCTCTTTTCTTTTCTTTTTTTTTTTTTTTGCTGATCTTCTAGACTTTCACACACGTGCTTGCTTGATAAACGACTCTTTCAGTTCTTCTAAAGTGAATAAATGAGGTGTGTAAAAGGGAGAGGAGCTAAAGAAGTTTTAAAGAGCATATCTGAGTGAGTTTCGGCATGCCCTCTCGGCTACTTGCTATCTTCAAACTGATACTTACCTAATTATACACACACACATGCACACACTCGCATGCATGGATATTCAGTCTTCTTCCCACCCTCTATCTCACGCCCCCACCAAACTAACCCTCCTAACCGACCGCCTGCTATCCACTTGCAAAGTACTGCTGTTGACACACAGGAATCCAGACCCACACACACACTCATGCTCGTTCTCCCTCATTGGTGAGAAGGACTCTCCTCTGAACCAGACGACAGCTTGTGCCTCTCTCTTTTTCCTCTGCTGGCAGGTGTTAGAAATAAAACCATAAATAAAAGTACGAGGGAGCCAGAGACAGCGCGAGAGAGCAGGACAAATGTCTATCTTCCTTTGTTGCTGGAGAGAGGGGGAAATATGAGGAAAAGGGAACAATATGACGGAGAAATCTGTTAGTTAGAGTAGCTGTCAACTGCATTTTTGTGTGTGAAGGGGATTGAAGAGAACACTCGGATCATCTGGGCTCAAGCTGCAGCATTGTTGCTTGAGTTTGAGTGCAGCTGAGGGGAAACAAAGTAACCGAGAGGAACACAAGGCAGTCATGGACACTACAACACCTGGATGACTTGGAAGTGCACACTGGAGTTGGACCCTATCCTGCCCACAGTCCACTGATACAAATGAGGTACTGTTTTTTTTCTAAATCTAGTTCCCCTTCTAAATCTAATTCAAATCTAGAGATCTGTTGCATTTTAGATGATGTTTTGGGGAAAGACTGTATTTTGTGTTGCACTATGCACAGAAACAGCAGTATGAGACCACATTTAAAGTCTTGGATTCAGAATCTAATTTCCTCTAGGAAATAAATAAAAGGTTTTAGGATTTTGAAAACAAAGAAACAATGCAATGAAGAAGAAACATTTCAGATTCAGATTTATAGGTCACTTATCAAGTACATTTGTAGCACTGATCATGTGAACTAATTTGTACAGTCTGATGTTCTTGCTTGCTGCCACTGAAGCTCAAGAATCTGTGTACTGTGAGCTGCTGTCATATTAAGAAAGTATGAAATTCATATCAGTTTTTTAATCCAAGCTCAATCAAATTGTTGTTCACATGCAAATATTCCTAGTAAATGAAACACATTTAAATGAAACATTATGTTTCAATTTTATACTGCTCCTCAAAAAATTAGAATATTGTGAAAGTTTTTATTTTATTTTTATGTAACATTTAAAAAAAAGTGAAACTTTCATATATTCTAGGTTCATTACATGTAAAGTTAAACATTTAAAAAGTTTTTTTTTTTGATGATCAGAGCTTACAGCTCATGAAAGTCAAAAATCCAGTATCTCCTAAAATCAATAATAATAAAAAAGGATTTGCAAAACAGAAAAGTTATTTAAAGGTGCCATATGATTCATTGATACAACATTTTAAATGGTTTCCTGGTGTCCCCAGATTGTGTATGTGAAATTTTCTCAAAATACCCCACAGATTAATTTTTATATCTTGTAGAAATTGCCACTTTTTAAGGTAATGCAAAAAAGTTTATTTTTTTTGTGTCCCCTTAAATGAAAATGAGCTGGTGTTCCCACCTCCCTTTTCAGACAAGTGTGGAGCTTCAAGAGCTCATGCTCTTGTCATACCACCGGTTTTACGGTTAACTGGTGGTGACCATGTTACCGACCTCACATTGCTTCCAAATGCAATTTTTAATTACCACATTCCTATTTACACCCATTTTGGTAGCATGTGAAGGCAGCATTAGTGAAAACAAGCAGAGACAATGGTAGCTTTAGAAACATTAGCCTCACAAATAGGCAAAACAAAATGATGCATGATGCTTACATTGTCTGAAGTCTGGAGATTTGTGCATGAAGCGCTGGTATTGATCCCTCTTTCAGAAGCAATCTTTGCACAACTCTAGCTTGAACTGACCTTCATTTAAATTAAATTAAATGAATGCATTTAACAGACGCTTTTATCTAAAGCGACTTAAATTGCATTCAGGCTAACAATTTTCTCCTAACATGTGTTCCTTGGGATTCAAATCCCCAACCTTGCGTTTGCTAACGCAATGCTGTACCACATGAGCTACAAGAACACTTTGTGAGGTAGCCCAGTGTAAAATCTTAGCTCAAATGAAAAGGACTTTTCCGTTTTTTTCCAGGACATATACTTTGAAAATTAAATGTGACCACCCTCTCCTCAGCGGCCTATGGAGACTCCTATGTTCGTTGGTGCATCCCAACACACAACACTTTTAATGGCTCTTTGGCGCTGACATTGTACCTTCAGCAGCTACAGCACGAAACCATAATGGTGGACGGCAGCTTACACAGTATTACCGAGTATGTCGTCATAGTCTGGAACTGCTCGTGTGGAGAGACTGTTTATGATTTATTGGGATTATAAAACAATGAGTGGGTGAATTTTTACCATTACAGGTGAATTGTTTTCAAACAGTGTGGCCACGCAACTGTGTTCAAACACCTTATAAAAGTGATTTCTATGGCACCTTTTAAAGTATGTTAATTTATGCACATACCTGTACTTGGTCGGGGCTCCTTTAGCACAAACTCCATCATCAGTGAAGTGTGGCATGGAAGCGATCAGCCTGTGGCACTGCTGAGGCACCTATTGAGCCTTCAACTCGGCTCGACTGTTTCTCATCTTTCTCTTGAAAATATCCCGTAGATTCAATTTGGGGTTCAGGTCAGGAATGTTGGGTGGACAATCAAGCACAGTCATACCATGGTCAGCAAACCATGATATTACCAAAAATGTAAACTAAAACCAAAAATCTCTGCATAGATGGCTGCATTGCTTTTGTATTTTTATAAAACACAAAACACCAGCAGACGTCACGGCACCCCAAATCATCACTGACTTCAGAAACTTCACACTGGACTTCAAGCAACTTGGATTCTGTGCCTCTTCTGTCTTCCTCCAGACCTTGATTTCCAAATGAAACGCATAATTTATTTTTATCTGAAAAGAGGACTTTGGACCACTGAGCAATAGTCCTGTTCTTTTTCTCCGTAGCCTGTAGCCCAGGTAAAATGCTTCTGATGTTGTATCTATTTCAGAAGTGGCTTGGTAGCCCTTTTCCTGAAGACCTCCAGCTTCAGTCCACTCCTTGTGAAGCTCTCCCAAGTGTTTGAATCTATCTTTGCTTGACAGTATTCTCAAGCTTCTGGTCATCCCTGTTGCTTGTGCACCTTTTCCTACCCAATTTCTTCTTTCCCATCAACTTTGCATTTAACATGCTTTGATACAGCACTCTGTGAACAACCACCCCTTTCAGTAATGACCTTCTGTGACTTACCCCTTATGTGTAGGATGACACTTATTGTCTTCAAGACCATTGACATTATTCCCCATTATACTGGTTTCAAATAACAAGTTACCTCAAATTTACACTGTACAGATGGTCATTTAATGAAACTCAAATGTAAATATTCTAATATTTTGAGATACTGAATTTTTGACTTTCATTTGAGCTGTAAGCTCTAATTATCAAAATTAAACCAAAATAACTTTTTAAATGTTACTTGAAATTAATCTCGAATATATGAAAATTACATTTTTTGAATAGAAAACAAAAAAACATTTTTTTTTCGGATGCACCTGTACATATGTTTGCATTTTGACTATATCAAAATTAGTATTATTATTATCATTTTTAATTAATACATTGTCACTAGTGGTTCAGATTTTATTCCTGATGTTAGCGGTTTAAAGAAGTGGCTAAAGCTTTATTTTACCTACTATTAATTCTCTACTTTGTAATCTTGCGTCGTCTTGTTTACTGGGTGAAACAGTGAATGTTTAAGGTCACTAAACAAATTATTATCATTTTTATCTGCCCTGCTGGGTTGTACTGCCAGACACTTTTTTCTTGCTTGAACAGATGCTCATGCATGAAGGATAATGTTTTGATTTGCCACTCATCACCTGCATAGACAAATCTCATGATACGCCTGGGATTTGGTCCAGTTTATAAAATCCTGGTAGAGCAAGCAGAAACACTGCCCTCCAGCCCTCCTAACAGACATCAAATCAGATGCAAATATGGCCATGCTGATTGCTTGCAAACTACTTAATGTTGCGTGCATAATAGTGCGAAAGATTGAGCAGGATATGAGCCCTGAATATTCTACTGCTGCAGGGAGCAGAGATGGTAAGTGTGCATGCGTGAGCTTCTGTTGATGTGAGGGGCAGGTGACTGCATGCCTGGACAAATGAGATCATTGTTGATATGCAGTAAAAGAGTAAAAAGTTATAAAATAAAAAAAAAAATCTAAATACAATGCCATGTGTGGAGCATGTGTTTTGGAGAGTGTTTTCTTTTCTTTCTGAGCGGGAGGGTGCGACGTCCTCTTTATGACCTAGCACCTGTCTGATGGAAGGCTTTATGTTCTCCTCTAGACTGCTGTGGGGGAATAGCAATTATCCCGGCTGCCCAGACAAAATTATTAAAAAGCTTAAACTGGCTTCATAACGTCCAAGTTAAGGTCATTTGCCTGGAAACTACGAAATCTTCTTAACATGAGTCATGAGTGAATGCCCACATGAGGATATGGGGAAAACAAAAGAAAGTATCATGTCACAAAACTCCCTGCCTTATTCATTCACTTCCTGTATAGCCTCAGAAACCATTGCCTGGATTTGTTTCGTAACGCCATTGGATGTGTAAGAGATATCCTTTTAATATTAGAGTGATTATGTCCCTCGAATATGGGTTATTTTTGAATGGAGTGAGATCAGGTGATTTTTGCATTCTTCATCTCCACTGATTAAAGATCAGTGAAGACAGTGGATTTGTAAGAGGGGGAGATTTTAGGATGTGTGTTTGAGCATGGATGGATCCCACAGGGTGTGGTTTGATGGTGCTTTGCTTTAGTTAACATGTTGGCAGATATGAAGATCAGAGACACAGTGGGGGCGGTCAGACCCTTGGAATGTCTATCGTATCCTGCGGTGTGCAGCTCCACCAGCATGGCTGTGCCAGTCTGTGTGTTTATATGACTCATTGCATTCTCTTAGTTCTCAGCAGCTCATGCTGGTAGAGATAAGAACAGACTGGAGAGAGCAATAGATGGCACGGGAACTGAACTGGCATGTGTTCAAGGAAAATACACTGTTTTTTTACTCAATGGTCAATGATAAGATGTCATTTTTGTGTCAGATAAATTAATTGATTCAGAAATACATTGTGAGTACACATCTATGATGAGGATGTTTGTAATTTCTGAATTAAAATTAATGTAAATAAATGTCAGGATGATATAAGTGGGTATTTTATCAAAGGAAAAAGTCAAATGAAAAAAATTACATTTATTAGATTTCTGATCTGATTATGAAAGTAAAATGGTTGTTTCTTAGTTTTGTGTCTGTGTGTGTGTGTATATATATGCATATATGCATTTATATATATATATATATATATATATATATATATATATATATATATATAATGTGTATGTGTGTGTGTGTGTATTTATATGTAAAATGTATAGATATAAAATTTGTTACAGTGTTTAAAATTTATTTTGTAAATGCATAGTTATAATTTATTTATCATCATTATTAACGTATTTAGTTTAGTTGTTAATTCATTTATTTGTCCACCAAAGCAAAACACTGGCACCACAAATTACAAATTATATTTAAATAGAAAATAATAATAATGACTTAAAAATAAAATGATTCCTTGTATACACTGTATGTAGATATTTTTAAATAATAATAATTATGATACACTCATTTGTGTTCAATGTGTACCCAAAATATGCTTTTTACTTGGTCATAAATTTACTTTTTCTTTTAATGGTTACACACCATAACATTTTTAGAGCCATTTTTACTTTATCATTCTTTTATGCCATTGATCCCCATGCCATGTTATATAAATATGGTAATAATTCGGTTCCATGGATTCTATTGTATTCAATTACCATGATACAACCATGGTACTTTTTGTCACTGTCATGTCAGAAATAGTATTTGTATCATTTGACTTAAATGCAATGCATGCAATTTCTGAGACTTTGCAGTTCATTTTATTCCATAAAGTGCTCTCTAACTCCTCCCATGGTCTGTCTTGTGTATGAAGCACCTGCCCCATCACCTGTCAGTTGGAGGCAACAGGCTGATTCTATATCTGCACCTACATGTACCAGAGTTTCGGTCTGTGGAAAAGGACGCCATGCCACACCCAACAATATTCCGTGTCCTTGTTCTTCGCGTGCAAATATTTTCTCTCCTCACTTACACTCGTTTAGCTTGCTGAATTCAGGTCAACAGGGCCACTCGGGGTAGAATGGGTGTCTAAAGCCCCTTCACTCAACCCTGTTAGTCTGACTGGCCTTAAAGGGCTCACCTGCAGAATGAACAGATGGTGAAGGAGGAGGTTTGGGGAGTAATAAGAACAGACCTTGTTTGTGTGACTGCACGCTATTAGTGCCTCCCCCAATGGTCAGCACAGATAGGATGCAGACACACAAATAAGGCCTGTTCTTGTTTCGTGAGCTCAGACAGACCAGACTCTTTGTTTGTACTCTGGTACAGCTTACTGGGCAATTTAAGTGGAATGACAGAAGTGCAGTTATTTGGGGAATGTGGAAAGTGTCAGTGATCTTTATTGGGAGTGGGGGTCGACCATGATAATGAACTTGCTTTTCTTTGGCTCACAAAAGGCTTAATGGTTAACCATTTTTATAGTGTCCTCATTTTGCTTTTACAAAAGGCCATTGGATTTCAAGATATAAGATATGAAAGAAACGGGTTATGATTGTTGTAATGTGTTGGAAGGCACTAGCACTTTTTATTTGTCATTTTGAAGGAACTTTTTATGGTTTTAAAACAGGAACATTTGTCTATAAAATCTAATAAATTCTTGAAAGGATAAAAGAATGAAAGGAAGTATGGATATTTTGATTTTTTTTTTTGTACATTATTCTTGTACAAATGTATGTCAGTGCAGGTGTAAATGTTTTCTTATTTCCTTTTTTTTGTGTGTTGCACATGTTTGTGTTTGTCTATGAAAAGTGATCCTAAAAAGCCAAGCCCTACAGGTATGTGTAAAAGACTTTTTTTTTTTGGGCTCTGCTCTGTGCACACCTGTTTAGTTACGTAGCCTGCAGGCTTTTTCAGACTGGCTTGGACCCAATGTGAATAAAACAATTTGTGTGTGATTTATTACATAGATTGACCTGAATAAAATTTGTCAGAGAAAAGCTTAAGAAGTACCAGCAATGCAGGTATTATGTGGTAATTTCCAAATGTTTTTTTAAATTGAAGTTTAAAGTTAAACAAAAAATATATTTAAATAAAATATAGTATAGCACACAGTTTTTGTTTTTAGTAAATTAAATGAACCTTAATTTTTCCTTATTTTGTATAATATTCATGCATTAACTATATTTTATTTTAGTTATTACAATGACTGTTTATAGGACTATTACACTGCACCACTTTTGCATTAAAATGGTTATATCGGCGTATTAAAATGTCACACACACAGATTTCAGCCTGCTGCATGGTCATTCTCAAAGTGAAAGCATTGTTGCGATCACATTTCAAAACAAGCCTCTCTGAGATACTAGTCTTTACCTGTCGATATAATAAAGCAGAGGGAGGGGGAGCGTTCGCCTGGCTTGGTTCACCTCCCGAACAGTGTGTGAAAGAAAACAGGAAGTTAAGTGTGAATCAGTGTGACGTGAATGGAACGGTGAAAGTAGGTCATCTTTGAAATGTGACAAATTTACAGGCACATTAAAGAACAGATTGAGCTGTATAAATCTTAGAAAACATAAGCAGGGCTAGTGAATGTCATATGTCAATTTAAGCTGTGAATCATGATACCATGACCTGACATAGAGATGTTTGCAACTCATTTTACTTTCATAATCTGATATATTTCCAGTGTGAACTGTTGGGCGGGACTTGATTTTATCCACTGGGAATTGATTGGATCTTCAAACATAGGCGTTACACATCAGAATGGAGACAGACACAATGTGAGTTAGCTAAAACAATGCCTAAATACTAACGCCGATGGACAAGCAAACTATTTTCAGAAGAAGAGTAAGTTAATATGTTTCGATTTAATGATTAAGACAACAAACTATTTTGTCTTTGGACTAACATGCACTAAGGAATTGCTCACAATAACACAAAGAACATGCATTTGTTTGGGTCAATTTGATTTTGCTTGATTATAAGCACTTTTATTAATGAAATTAGCTTTTATTTTATTTTTTTGAATACTTTTTTCCCTCTTTTCCTTGTTGATGCTTCTTGGGTTATTTGTTGATCAGTAAACTGATGTAAAGGCCCTCTTGTAAATACTTTTCTTTTAAATGAACATTAATAAGTAATGCATAAAAACCATACGTGTCTATAATTAAACCTTAAAAGAGATTTGCCAGTGCCTAACCAAACCTATGCTGGACTTTAATGTGAAGCAGTGTGGTACATGCTTAAA
Organism: Carassius auratus; assembly: GCF_003368295.1. Classification (NCBI taxonomy): domain Eukaryota; kingdom Metazoa; phylum Chordata; class Actinopteri; order Cypriniformes; family Cyprinidae; genus Carassius; species Carassius auratus. Next base: position 1,834,519 of record NW_020523286.1, on the reverse strand, counting down.
TATCCTACAGATGCATTATTCAATCAGAACAAAATCAATGTAATAATAGTTCTTTGTTTCCACACTCAGCACTAGTGCTTGTGTACATAAAGCTCCTGTATTTGACTAGGTGTGTCTAGTATGGGAGGTATTAATGTTGAAAGAAGGTGAGTGCACAGATGTCCTAAAGAAGTGGTCACATTTTTCTTTAAGATGAGACCGTGGGGTTCAAGGTGGTCTAAAGAAGCTCAGCTTGTTAGAGTAATACCTTAAAGCATGCATTGTTACACCAATGGGCTTCTCTCTCTGCTGGGTTGGAGAGAGGGTTGAGGGCAATGTCAATGCTTTGGGAACGTAAAAAAGGATTTTGGTGTCTGTCTTGATGGAGTAGGTGGAGGAAGGCCTCGGGCACTTTGAGGGATCAGGCCCCACACCAAACACAAACAAAGAAGTGTTCTTCACCTCTAGATGTCCTCACCCACCCCATCAGAATTTTAATGATTCCATACATAGATCTATAATTAGATTTTTTTTTTTGTAGAAAAATACTTTAAATATAATGGATTACTTTCTTATGGACACATTTGTTAAAGAAAATTAAACAGTCAAATTAGACAGTATTGGGGAAGCAAACAGAGCTGTTTAGAATTAGGTCCACAGTCTGACTAGCAGCTTTAAAAGTTAAGTATTAACCTTTTACAATAAAAGTGCTGTATGTTAAAGCCACGTCAAGCCAGGAAATTATTAAAGATCCAGTTCAGTTGAAAGTGAAAATTATTTCATTATTTAGTCATCATATTGTACTAAATCTGTATTGTGTTCATTCTCCGTGGAACATAAATAGAGACTATTTGAATAACTGTTACATAGTACTTTTCCATACTTTTCAAAACAACAATTCATCAACAAAACATTTAGGTTTGGAAAATCCAAACTCTTGACCAAAATGATCAACTTGTTTTGATTAAGTAATAAGTAAATAAATTCACAATATTAATTATTCAGTGAGCTATCTCTGTAATATTTGACTAATCATGTCAAAACATTTTTATACCCCTTTTGATATTACTATCAAGATACAGCAGCTGAAAATGAGCTGACATCTTTTGAGTGTGAAAGACAGATGCCATGATACACCCTGGATCTCTCTGTCACAGGCCAATTAGACCAACGGTGTCAGCCTGCTTCAGAGCAATATAACATACAAACATAAGCCTATGACACCACACTGTTAAACCCTAGCTCAAACAAGCAAAAAAAAAAAAAAAAAAAATCTAGAAATTAAAGGTTATTGTGGTCTTTTTGGTATTTTCATTGTGACATTGTATATAGTTATTAATAAAAATGTATTTTATAAGAGGACTTAATGTGACTTAGTGACACCTATACCCTATGAAAAAAAAAAAAAACCTTTTGCCTTATCGCTGACATTGATGAATATGTACATATTTATGGATTCATGTGGTTGTTATCAGCTTCCATGTGCTTTTGCAGCATTGTTTTCTTTAATCATATACTGTAGCTCGGTGGAGAAGATGGCAGTTTTCTATTCATTTGATTTGTTGACGCCCTGACTTCCAGGAACCCTCCAAAATTACAGGGAGAATGTATACAACAAAGACCAAAACATAAGGAAATAACATGTTGAGAACATGGGAAATTACATGGTGGATTTTACAAAAAATTGTAAAATGGGAAAGACATCAATCTGAATGTATGGAATAACTGTATAGTAATGGGCTGTAATATAGTGTATTATTCAATTTGTTTTATAGTAATAGCTACGCACAGCATTCACAATATTACTCCTGCTATTTGTACAGTACATTTAATTTGTGTAGCACAATAAAGGGTTTTACAGTTATATTTTACAATGTTTCCCAAGTTTTGATGGCATTATTTGACATATTTCTAGTGACATGGGATATTTTAGTGAGGAAATACCATAGGGCAAATGTTAGTTTGTTAAAGCATTGCCTTGATAGCTCTTTGGATATTTGCATACATTGTCCAATACATGAGCAGAAAAGAAAAGTCATTTCAGAGAATTAAATAAAGTAATTATATTTTAATAACATATTTCGAAGACATTAAATAAAGAATACTAACTGAAAAACTGGTTTTTATTTCTGTGTTTGCATGTAAAGAATCCAGATACGTTCCTTAAATCTCACATGACCTGTGCACCTAATAGTATTCTCTATCTGGAGAAATAAAGAGACCTTTGTTTAGAGTAGGGAAAAGGTAACCATTTGTGCAGTGTTTGCTGTTCAGATGTGGGTATAGGTTTTATCAGTACAGAGGGTCAGATTGTGTTTTTGTGAGTATGTTTGCTTGTGGATCATGTCATGCAGTTGGATTTAGCTGCGTTTACATTCAGCCTAAAAGAGAAATCGAGATGGGCGAGACTTTTTGTGTCCTCTCTCTCTCAAAAAAAGATGTACTACAGATATTGTTTGAGTGTTTCGAAGATTAACAATATATTGTTTCAAAACTATCATATTAAACAATGATTTATTCAGTTTTACATTATATTTTTGGGTTGATGATATGTTTACACATAACTTGTATGTAAGGTAGTCTAAGGCACCCAGGGGCAAACCAACTAGCATCCTTGGGTAGATTTTATCTCCAAGTTTAGAAAATCTCTCTCTTTAATTTATGGGTCAGTGAATAAGGCAGACGTGGGTCATCAGCACTGACAGTTTGCTAAGCCTTCATTGCTTTAATAGCCCAGGAAATGTCATAGCTCAAGCTATCTCAGGCTTGCCTGTCCCTCAAGGCAAGACACTGAATACTAATAAGCGTTGCTTCTCCCATGACCCAGATTTGTTTAGGTAAATAGAGAGCTGTTTGGAAACATGGGAAATATGTATGAAAAAAAGAAAAAAAACTTTTCCAAGATGACCTTTTCAGTCAGGGTCTTTTTCATGAAGCATTCCATCTCAGGTATAAGCTGCAAGCAAGACTAGACACTTGCCCATTATCATAGTTGGAGAGGCTGAAGTGTCCTCATGTGACTGCCTTGACATCTTCATGCAGAAGCTGCACTACAGCAGCAGTTTTGAGTAAGGGATCCAGCTGTAAATGATGTAGATAAGTATAGAGGATGAGGGCTGCATGCTGCGCTCTTTAATTAGAACAGGAAGATGCAGCGGCAGCGACTGAGCCAAGTCTGCCACGGGGGGAAGAGCAGAGCCTGTTCAGAGACACTTAACTTTACCCAGTGGAACACCAAATCCACTAAGAACTGCAGCGATGAGCCAAGCTTTACTGTGCATAAATCTGTGCTGGCACATCAAAAACATTGCCTAGAGGGATCTAATCCACTATGCTCAAATTTGGAGATGCAGCATCTGTCAAGACAGTAGTTATAATACCTTACATTTTTTTTCTTAATATTTTTGTTTCCCAATTTCTTTGCAGTGTGCATGTGCCTCCTAAGCCATGCTCCCCGGCTATGGATTCTCTCCTCTCCTTGATTTCCAGCCTCACCTCCAAGCGTTCCATTGCAGAGGCGAGAGCTCTGACATGTGGTTCCCAGGCTCAGTCGAGACCCAGGCTCTAAGTGACTCTCGGGCAATTAGGCCTCTCCTGCAACAGCATCAACACATTGCTGTGTGTCAGCAAGAGACGTTGGCCTTCATTGATCTTCAACAGTCAAGCGTTAATGGTGTCCAATCATGCACAACGGAAAACTGTTCCTCTCTTTGCTCCAAGCCTGTCAGATGCAATGGAAGCAGTCCATCTGATTTTGCCAATAATGGGAGTACAGACACAACGCTGGACAATTATTTGACCAAGGATAGCAATAAGGTGGAAGGGGTTCATGATCCAACGTGGACACCCATTACTTCCTTACCTGAAACAGTTTATGAAAAACCTGAACCAGGAGTTAAGGGACTCCGTTCTCGAGACTTGTTTCTGCCTCTGTCCTCTACATATGTACCCGAGAACAGGAACTCTTTGGAGCCTCAACAGCAGAGCTCCCCTTCTTCCCCCTTGGAGTTTCAGAGTTCTGACCCATTTCGCCCTCAAAGACGCACATCTTTGGGATCTATAAAGGAGAAGTCCATAAGTAAGTGCTTCTCTCATTTAAGTCTTGTTCCTACATTCCTGCTTTAAACAACAAATAGTTTGTTATAGTGCAGGGTTACTTTCACCTCTCAAAACTGTGCAAGAGCTTTCTGATAGATTACTCTGCTGGTCTCTGGAGGCTCCTAAATACAGTACACATTTAGGATGTGGGAGTCTCTAATAAAAGGTTGATGAATTGAAACATGTTTATATGATAAGGCAGACGTCCAAAATCTGTGCTGCTAACAGGTCTCCCACAAAGGCTGGGACCTACAGTACTAAAGTGATTGTGTCTGTTAAAACTAGAGATGAAATGTACAAGTGGATGGTTCCACTCAATATGCCTAGTAAATAATTGTCTATATTATCTTTTGTTTTTCTTTTTGTACATTTTGTATTTTGTCTATTTTTATATTATTGTTTTTATTATCTGTGTCCTTTCTTGTCACTGTCATTCTGTGGCACTGTGGAGCTTCTGTCACAAAAAAAAAAAAAAAAAAAAAAAAAAAAAAAACCAATCCCTCATACGTGTAAAAAATACCTTGCAATAAAGCTAATTCTGATTCTTATTCTGATTCTAATAGGGCGTAAGATGAGGGTGTACTCTCCAGACACTATGAATGATGGGTCTCTCAGTAGCCCGGGTGTGGAGTGTGATTACATGCTTCCAACATCCTTCGAATCATTCGTAGAAGGAGGCCTTGGAATGGTGGGTTCTACCATTCCCACATCCAGTAGTTCCAGCTCTCTCCCAGGGGAAGATGAGGACCTTTCTCTTCTTTCCTTACCGACGACTCCAAAACCTTTCTTAGATCCCCTTCAGGAGGGTGCCAGATTGGAGGGGGGTGTGAATGATGGGGGGAGGCAGAGGTTGGGCCTGGAGGACTGCGGGACTCTGAAAGACCCTGCCTTTAACAGTGGGACCTCGCTGCCTCTGTCCCGTTCTCGCTCAGCAGACAACGAGCGCCGGCGCTTCTCTGCCTCTGAGCTAATTTCTCGTCTTCAACTCTCCCAGAGGAAAAACTCTTTTACCCTTAAGCTAGGCAAGTCTCTTTCTGCTCGTGTGGCCTCCCGGGACCGCCACCTGTCTGGAAACCTCAGCTCAGACTGTAAGTGACTCATCATGACTGATTAGCCTAATGAAAGACTTTATTGTGAAAGTTTTTCCTTGTGATGTCATTATCACACTCCAGTGCTATATTTTCAGCTCTATTCCTTTTGTATACTTTCTCCCTCCCTTGTCTGTTTGTAGACAAACCCAGCTCCAGACATCGCTTCTCAGGGGGATCAAGTGACAGTGCACCACATTGTCCAGTGGGGTCTGCACCACCTCTGCCCTCTGCTGACTGTAATCTGCCACAGCAAAGGAGAAGTTCCAAGCAAAGGTGGCTCTAAAACTCAGATAAAGATCAAAAGCAGTAGAATATAACCGTTAACATATTAACATTTAACATTTCTACTGTTTTTTTTCAGTATGAGAAAGGTTTCCATTGATGAGGATGGAGAGAGTCCTCCTAGTAGCTCTAAACGCCTGTCACGCTTCTTGCCAAACTGTAAGTCCAAAATAGAATAAATCTGGAATTTGATATATACTGTACATATATATAGTATTATTTACCAGTTTTCTCTTCCTCTCTCTCAGTAATCTTGTATCAGGAATACAGTGACGTTGCTATAAACAGAGATATACAAAGGCAGCAGGGGGCGGAGCCAGGAACCGATGAGGAAAGAGGAGACTCTGTGTCCACTGGCAACCTGTCTCCATCCAGTTCATTCCGCTCATCTCGAGGCTCCGCCTTTTCCCTTTGGCAAGATATTCCTGATGTTCGTTCCAGTGGACAACTTGACAACTTCAGCAATGAAGAGCGTAAACTACAGGAGGTGACTCCAAGATTCAGAAAGTCTGTTTTTATTTTTAATTTTTTTTTGGGGGGGGGTGGGTTTTATCAACCAACACATTTTGCTGAGAAAGAAACAATTCATTTTATCTTGACTTGTTTTCTCATTTCAGGCCAAGTTTGAGTTGGTGACGTCAGAGGCCTCATACATACGCAGCTTGTCTATTGCAGTTGACCATTTCATGATATCTCCTGAGCTGTGTGAGTGTCTTGGGACACAGGAGAGGCAGTGGCTCTTCTCCAAACTGCCTGATGTAAAAGAAGTCAGTGAGAGGTGAATAAAGAATAACTAAAATTTAGCTATTTTTGAAAGAGTAAGCCTTCTTCAGAGATGCAAGCTATCCCTATTTCAATTCTCCTCTTGTCCACAGATTTCTTCAAGATTTGGAGCACAGGTTAGAAGGAGACATTCTGCGTTTTGATGTGTGTGACATTGTTCTTGACCACTGTCCTGCACTGCGGAGGGTTTATCTGCCTTACGTCACCAATCAAGCCTATCAGGAACAGACCTACCAGCGGCTATTGTAAGCAGTCTTTTACTGTAAAGCTGCAATTTAACAAGCATAACAATTATTGCATTATTGCTGTTAAAGAGGTTTATTAATTTGCTTTTTTGGTGTTTTCTTAGGCAAGAGAATCCCCGTTTCCCTGGAATTCTTGCCCGCCTGGAAGAGGACCCAATATGCCAGAGGCTGCCTCTTACATCATTCCTTATCCTTCCTTTTCAAAGGATCACACGCCTCAAAATGCTAGTGGAGGTATTTCATCATGCACATCCAAATGTGATAGTGATAGAGGGCACAGTCTCTATCTTTTAAATTTTGCACAGCTATCTTAAAAGTTGAAAACTCTTATCAAGCTTTAGAACCAGGCTTACAAAGTTAATCAATGAAACTATCTTGTGGTAATGAACTGTGTCCATTATAGAATATCCTAAAGAGAACAATGCCTGGATCACGAGATGAGGACACTGCCACCAAAGCACTTAATGAGCTCAAAAAGGTTAGTAAAGTAAGAGAGGACCATTTATTGGAGTATAAATGAAAATGAAAACTTAATCTGGTCTGTTTCACTAGATAATAAAGGAATGTAACTCCAGCGTGCAGTCCATGAAGAGGATGGAAGAACTAATTCATCTAAACAAGAAAATTCACTTCGAGGGGAAGGTATAACATTTAGCATTAATTTTAATGTTTACTTATCTACTGAACTGTATATCATGTAGGGGCATCATGAACCAATTTTTTATTTTTTTATTGAGGTGCAAGTGGCAGCACTGGCTCATTTTGTGCCATTCGCAAAGTATGATGCGACCAATAGGGGATTTTTGTTGTTGTTGACTACTTAGTTCTGTCCATAAACATTTGTCTGTCCAAAGGTGCATTTTGAGGGTCTAAATGTCACACAATAAATATCACATGACTAAATTTAATTAACAACTTTACTTATAATTGTTATCAAGTATACAAAATAATTAATTGCTTTCGGAAGTTGCATTCAGAAATCAGTTTGAATAAAATGTTTTCATATTACTGGCTAGTCAGTTTATGTGTTTGTTTTCTTTTATTTTAGATTTTTCCTCTCATCTCCCAGTCTCGTTGGTTGGTCAAACATGGTGAACTGCTAGAAGTGGACACGCAGAATATGAGTATTTCTGGGTCCAAGTTTAAACTTACCACTCGGCCTGTGTACCTTCACCTGTTTAATGACTGTCTTCTGCTGTCCCGGAGGAAGGAGTAAGTCTAATGGGAAAGGAAGACAGATAAAATTAACAAATGTGCCCTTTAAAGTGTTAGTACACCCAAAAATTAAATTAGCTTGTGTTTTACTCACCCACGAAGTGAATGACTTTCTTCTTTCAGACGAATCCAGTTGGAGTTATATTAAAGGGATGGTTGATTGCAATTTACCTTTTTTAACGTCAGTTAGTGTGTAATGTGGCTGTTTGGGCATAATCAATATCTGCAAAGTTGCAGCTCTGAGAGTTAAATGCAAATGGAGATATCATCTTTTTAAAATTTTGTAGTTTAATGCCTACAAAAAACAGCAGGTAAAGGATTACAGCGAGCTTCTTCCCAGGTCCGTTTTGTGACAAACCCAGATAAACCCCAAACCGGGAACAAAGGGGGCAAGGCCATGCTGTGCTGCTTTAGAGAAGAGGAAGAGAAAGCTAGGGGGCCGGGATGTTCAGACATGTTCAAGAGGTGGTTAAGTGAATCACAACACACTCAGCCAGCTGACCAATCTCAGCCCATCACGTATTTCTGAGTAAGGGGCTTCATAAAAATATAATCGAGGCGTCTGTCAGAGAAGGTACATATCAGTATGGAATAAATGGAATAAAATTTTTTTTTTAACGAAGCATGAACACATGTTAGACTGCACCCCATCAAGCCTAGAAAAAACCCAGTCAACAGCCAGGATAAAAATGATCCTGGCTATTCCAAGCTCTGTCATTGCAGTCAGTGGGTGTTGCAGTTGAACTGTCCACATGTTGTCAAATAAAGCTCACACGCAGTATGTAATATGTGCAGAGAGTGCTCCTCTGAGACATGCTATTTGCGAGTTTGTTTATAGGAGCAAATGAAGCAAAGTTTCTTTACTTTGGCAAAGAAAACCCAGTCTCCTATTGGTTTATATTGAAATCCTCCAACATTTTTCTTTACAAATCCTCAGATTGTATTTCTAATTCATGACTGGCATTTCGTTTTGTTCTATCTCTGCATTCTTCATTAATCATGTCTTACGTCATCTGCCGGAACTGTTTCAGTGTATGACAGTCAGCATAAGTGAGAATTTTTTTTTTTTTTTTTTTATCAGGTATGATATATGGAAAATTCAAAATCTCATGGATTTGCTAGAGGGGGCCTTTATTCATCCCTTAGAGCTGTCTGCGGCACATTTTATTATGAATGCGCAAGCTTTATTTGACGACTTATGGACTGTTCAACTGAAACACCCACTGACTGCAATGAAATAGCTTGGAATAGCCAGAACAATTTTTGGTCACACTTTATTTTAAGGTCCAATTCTCACTATTAACTAACCATTAACTATGACTTTTGCCTGAATTAATTCCTAATTTGCTGCTTATTAATAGTTTATAAGTTTATACAACTAGGATGCATCGGGGGTATGTAAAACACAGTCTAATTTTCATTTTTGGGTGAACTAACCCTTTAATGTCCAATGCAGTATCTGGATTCTGAAGCAAAACCAGCTAAAAACCTTGTTTAGATGATATTACTCTGCTACAAAATCTGTCCCCTTTCTACCCTGTCACAGCACGTGGAAATTTATGGTGTTTGTACATGCAAAGATTGAGGACCTCAAGGTGAAAGATCTAAGCCAGAAACTTCAGGGAATCTCAGGCTTCATCTTCTATCTGCAGTTATGTGAGGGCCAACAGTTAAAACACCAGATTCTGCTCAAGTCACCCACAGAGTGAGTACATTCACATCATTCTCAAAAATTAACATCCAAAATCACTGAAAAATAGATCTGAGCATTCCTAGAAATTGAGGCACACCAGGAAATATGTCCTTACAGGATGCATAAAATTAAGTTTAAAACGGAGTCAAGAACATTTTGTTTTATATGTAGGAGCAGCAAACAGAGGTGGATAACAGCCATGTTTCCCTCCGATCCAAAGACAGCTATTGAGCAGACCAATGAGAATGATGGTGTGTAATTTCTTTGTCTCACTCCTGTCATGCATTTCAGATTTATCTACATTTAAAAGTTAAAGCTGTTATTTAAATGGTATGTAGAAAGTGAATTGTGGCTGGTTGCATTAGATGGATAATCACCAAGTTAGGCTGCAGTGTTTACCAGATTGTTCAGATACTTTATGATGAAAGTCAAAAGTTTGGCAATGTTAAAATAAGCAGTTTGGACTGTTCGGCCTAACATACAAAATCATCAGTTATTTCACTGACATAACATTGAAAAAAAGTGGATTATACAGTTCTGCTCAAGAATATCCTGTTTACTTGTGAACTAAGTACCTCAAAAAAAAAAAAAAAAAAAAAAAAAAACTCTAAAAAGGATTAGTTCACCCAAAATTGGAAATTTTCTCATCATTTACTCACTATCATGTTTTTCCAAACCTGTACAACTATATGCTTTCTGTTGAACAAGATGTTTTTTTTTATTTTTTATATATATATCAATTCTAACTATTAACAAGTTGCTTATTAGCATGCCTATTATTAACATATTGGGCGTTATAAGTAATTAGTACTTAAAAAGCAAATATTCTGCATGACCATATTTTACATCCCTAATCTTACCAAAAGCAAATATTCTGCATGACCATATTTTACATCCCTAATCTTACACAATACCTAAACTTAACAACTACATTACTAACTAGTAATAAGCAGCCAGATAGGAGTTTGAGGCAAAAAATAGTTACTTGTTTCGAGAACTGGACCTTAAAATAAAGTGTGACCAAAATATTTAAACTTAATGTCTGCATTTGTCTGTATAGATCGATCTCAAGTCCAGTGCATCAAGAGCTACCAGTCTCAGGAGCATGATGAGTTAACTCTGGAGAAGGCAGAAATCCTCCAAGCTGTAACAATTACAAGTGATGGTAAGGAAAATAACTTCCCTTCCTCTGGCTACATTCAGTTTTTTCCTTTGAAAAAGAGAAGCTGGAGGATTGCAAATAAGAGATAAATGACGCTTTATGTTTTCAATTCACAGGGTGGGTAGAGGGGATCCGGTTGTCGGATGGAGAGCGGGGCTGGTTCCCCAAAACTTATGTGGAGGAGATCACAAGCCGCAGTGCTCGTTTGCGAAACCTCCGTGAAAACATTCGCATTAAATGTGTCTCACAAAAACTAGAGGGAGAGACTCTCTGAGACCTTGAAGTATGGAACATTGTTTTACTTAAAGGGTTTCGTTCACCCAAAAGTGAAAATTAGCCTTTGTTTTACTCACCCTAAAAAGCATCATAGGTGTATGTGACTTTCTTCTTTCACACAATCATCATGATCATCCAATCAGAGTTATATTAATAATTGTCCTGGCACCTCCAAGCCTTTCAATGGGGGTAAACCTTAGGGCTAAAAAGTTTTTATTACATTCTAAATATCGATATTTATCATACAGAAAAACATGGATTCGCTACAGGATGCCTTTATTCACCCCCTGGGTGCTTCTCCACCCCAATTCCTCCCCCAAATCACCATATATGGAGCTAACAATGCCTAGTTTTACTATGCATAACCTCATCTGCATATAATTTCTATGCATATTCCCATCCACGTGACATCATATTTAACACCATAAGAGGTGATATGGACTATAAATGCTATTTGTGCCATACGCAATTTTTATTGCAAAAAAATCTAAAAACAAAACTGTTTAAAATAGTTGTCGGATAAATATTTTAGAATATAGTTTGTCTCATTCCTTTCCACTGGCCGAGTAGTATTTAAATTGTTTTAAACAATTAAAGTAACATTTAATTTATCCAGTTTTACTGATAAGGTGAACATCTTTTATTTTTTAGCCTATATTTATTGCAGTGTAAATAGAATTGTCTGACTCTGCGAGTCACTGACAAAGTAGCCTATTTTAAAAAGAAAACATGCAAATTTCCATTTTCTTGTTGTATCCTTCAGATACAGTGGTATTTTTCATAATGTTGTAGAGTTAACTTCACACGACATCAACACCTCTGTGGCAGCTGCGGTTGTTACAGTAAGCTATTATCGTTGGACCCATTCAAACCGGACAATGGAACATTCAATGACTGAATCCAGCAGTGTCCCCCATAATATCGAAGTAAGTCCACGTCATCGATCGTTGTTCTCACTAAAATATTTTTGCATAGAATGAGATCTGCAGTTTAGTTTAGATGAATTGTTGTGCATCTTAAGCACTCCTCGCTGTCATTAAAACAGTGTGAAACAGGAAAAGTGATCAAGCGCATCCACTAAATATGTCTAAATTCATATAAGTTTTGTTTAACTTCTGCATAATGACTTTATGTATTTTCAGGGCTTATCTCCATTAATGAGAGTGGAATATTTAATGTAAATGTGTATACTGAAATGAAAACAGATTTTAAAAACGTTCCTTACTCCATTACTTTTCTCACGCCAGGAAAAAGTAGTAGAGTGCGTGGTCTAGAATGTCCGTAAGGTGCGTACATATTTATGCCAAGTTTATTTTTTATAAATCCCAATATGTGCATACAAAATTGCATATGCAATTTCTATGCCTATTTTGTACGTACGCAACGTTTATAAATGAGACCCCTGAACTGTTGATAACCAACACCCACTTGGGAGGTTTGAAGGGGCCAGGAAATATTTCAGTATAGCTCCGATTGGATTTGTCTTAAAGAAGAAAGTCACAAATACCAAGGATGCTTTGAGGGTGAGTAAAACACACCCATTTTTGGGTGAACTAACACTTTAAAGCATCTTGCATCTTCTTTAACAATCCAGAGTAAATTTGTACATCACTGCAAATTTGTGTGAATATTCCTTGGCTAACATTTTAGCTCTATTAAGGTATGCTGTAAAAATCTAAACTATGCATTGCATTTATGGAGGACAAAAAGTACCACATGAAAAAATCTATTAATTTGTTAAACTGAAAATAATAGTGTAAATAAATCACTTTGCAAAGTTTTACCAATGTATTTAAAATATTTAATAATTAAAATCATGGTTGAATATTAAGATAAAATAATGTATAAATTAAATTTTACAAATGATTTAAAAAAATTGTTTTACATATCTATTTTCATTTTAATGAATTATTGATTTCTACCTTATCTGATGCTACTAGTCCTCCAATCTATCGGTAAGCCCCACCCCCTCAGTTATTGTTGCTCCCTCGGACAAACAAACAGAGTTGCTCACTGTCTTACAATGACACCTGTCATTGTGAAAACCTTGTCCCATTATGTTTCTGGACAATTTAAACACAAAAGGACCACCATTCAACTGGGAATTAAATATTCCATGGACACTGGATAACTCGAAGCAAGGGTTTACAGATCACAATGCAAGCGGGAGAAGCCTCATGTACACTGTACATAATATGAGAATAGTTTATTATTTAGACGTGTACGTTAGCATGGATTCACTAACTTACCCGTTAGCTAGTTTTAACCAGAGATACCTTGCTGAAGTACAAGATGACATTAATGTTCTGCTTGAGCAGCTGAAAATTGTATCTTAATGAGTGTATGACAAAAAGAAAATGAAAGCTTTTTCTTCATTGGGATTGTTGTTGAATGCTTATGGACATTTTTGCTTTGTTTTGTTTGGGTTTAGAAAATGTAATAAATTCTGTTGCCCATCCTCTCAGGATACCTGGAATAAGTGTTACAAGTGCCACAGGCACATTGTTTTCTAATTTTTGTAGCATAAACACCATTAAACCAATGCGAGCTTCGGATCTTCCAATGTTTCTCTATGGTGCTGAAACCTAAAGATGTCTGAGTTCTGCATCTGATACTCGACTGCCATTGGCTCCTCTGTGTTCAAGGGGAGGGGCTTACCGATAGATCAATTAAGAGTTTTGCACTTCAGGATTTAAGTATCCCTAGCTCTTCAAGCGATATTACTTTGGTTACTTTCTATGGCTCGCTTGCAAAGAAATGCATATGTTGTTACTGCATGTAGTGTGCTGCGCTTTCTGACAGTCTATAGATGAACAATATCAAAATACAGCTGTCCTAGGCTCAATGTGGGTGGATGAAATCTGGATATGTCAGCTGTTAAATTGTTTAGCAAAATAACAAGATCCAAATTAAATGGGTTAGTTTTAGGTGGTATAGCAGCCATTTCACTCTAAAAGTCTATAAGGACCTCTCTCTGACTTGGGGTAAATAAAGTGCGATGTCTTGTTAGCAGATTCATTGAACAGCCACACAGTAAAGATAAACGCTCGCTTTTACTATTAAAAAATTGGAACCAAATTTTGGATTTTTTTAAAAAGATGTTGCTGTTGCAAAATAAATATTAGTTTATGCCACTGGTCTTCTGTAGAGTACTGGCATAATAACAAGAAGTGTTTTCAAATAATGAGCATTATTTATGTCAGTGATACTCCTGTTTGTGTATTTGTTGTTTTGGTAAAGCAGATTTTTTGGCCAGTTTCTTTGTCGAGTACTGATATCATGAGCATGTTAAATCACATCTGAAATATAATCCTTTATGGTGACTTTGTAAATAAATAAATAAATTCATATATTCTAGCTGAAAGTGTCTCAAGGGTCTGTATGAGACCAATACCAAAAAAAGTAAAAAAAAAAAAGAGAAAAGAAAAAAAGCTGAGCTTTTCATTTGTGTGTAAAGTTAACCTTACTGTAACCATGATTCCCAGCCACGTATGCACACAGCTACAACAAAGCATGCCTCATAAACATCAGTTTTATTCCAGGCTCACCTCATATCCCATAGGGCAATAAAGCAGTTGGGTAGCAGATAAACAGAATAGTTTCTTTGTCACAGCTGTTCTAAGAACCTTGAATGGTTTCCAACTGCTGTAAATCAGGGGTGAAAGGCTGCAGAAAAGAAGCCGCAGTTAGAGACAGATTTGAGACAGGGTGCAGAGGCCCAGGAATGCATTTCTAATTAAAGGCATTTACAATAGTGAAACATTTAGTATCGATTTTAAATAATGCACTGTACTTACAGTTTTAGTAGCAAAGTAGTACAAGTTTGCAACAATTATTAGCTACTGTATCTATCTAGCCCCTTTAGCAACTGAAACAGTAGTAGCGTGCAAACACACACACACACACACACAAATACTGAAACACAGTAAAAAGTTAAAAGGTATATCGGTAACAATTACAATTTTAACAATATGTCAAATTATGAGATTTGTCGTATTTTGAATCAAATCTTTATTTGTAAAAGGCAAAAAGTTGATCATACTGATTTCAAAGTTAAGGATTCATTAGTTTGAATATATATAACTGAACCAAACACACATCCCATGTATCGGTAGTCACAGCACATTTTTGGTTGTGACTAATGTTTTGGTAGCCACCACATAACATTGCAGAATTTTAAGTAGCATTCAAAAACAATACTAAAACATACTAAAATATTTAAAATTTGCATAACCGTACAAAGATTTTATTAATTTCCCCCAAAATTATTATGTGTACTCTTTTGTCACTACTGAAACAACACACACACACACACACACACACACACACACACACACACACACACACACACACACACACACACACACACACACACACACACACACACGTTGATATATGTGATTTATGGGGACTCTCCATAGGCGTAATGGCTTTTATTCTGTACAAACGGGCGTCGCTAGGCCCTTTTTAGGGGGGCTTCAGCCCCCCTAAACTTATGCCCAGCCCCCCTAAAAAATTATTTGATTAATTAATTAGTGATCGCTTCAGTCCCCTTTAAAAACTCATTTGAGACGGTGGCAAGCTGCATCAAGTTCCGGCTCCTCCCCTGATCTGAGTCTGCATGGATTCAGCGCGTTTTTCAATCCACAGGGGCGCCGAGCAGAGCGAACATCAGAGAGTACAAGGTGTGTGTGTGTGTGTGTGCGCGTGTGTGTGTGCGTGTGGTGTGTGTGTTCTCGCATCCAATACCAGTACGTCTTCGCTGCTTTCACTTTCAGCCTTTATCACAGTGTGACAGATGTTTTTTCTTCCAACAAAAATGAAGCGATTAACACCCATGAAAACATACTTTAGAAAACGATCATGATTTATTTTAATTTACTTTTTGAAATTGAAAACATATTATTGTGTATTTCGGCATTACATTATGCAGCCATGCAAAATAAATTATTAACGACACACATCATTGTCTGAAAGTACTAAATGGCACAGAGAGAGAAACATCATGTGGAGTTATTTTGTTTTCTATTATTAAACATAATTTTGTATTAAGTAATAATTAATCATTAGTGTATCATGATACATATATTAGAGTAAGAGTAAAGGGATCTGTGATTTTTTTTTAAAAAAATTTTAAGTAATTGATTTATAGAAGTGGCAAATTGATAATGATGTTATTTTTAATAAATATAAATAAATATAGAACAGATTAAACATATTGCCAATAGACAATTACATTAATACATGTTTTGTCTATATTCTTAATGAATATTAGCTGGTTAGTTAAATGATTTGAAATGAAATAAATGTTCAGGGGCTGACTTGATGTATAACAAACCGTATTGTTGATTATAAAGGCTAAAAAGCTAAAAATTAATAATAATAATAATAATAATAATAATATAATAATTTATATTTCATTGTAGATGGATATACAACATTTTTTGTTGTTGTGTGGGAGTAGGTCTGCAAATGAGCAACAGTCAGGTGAGAATAGAACAGACAGCCTCACACACACACACAATACCACTGTGTTCCCAAGATTCATTGCAGTCATTGAACCCTTATGTTGTTTTAATTTTCTGCCAATTTCCACGTACATTTCATAAGAAAAAGCAGTGGTATCATCAAAGGATAAACATGAATGTCCTAATACTGAATCAGGAAGTCTTTATTGTAAAAAAAATAAAAATAAAAAAAAATATCTACATTCCCAATTCAAAATTTTCCAGTGACTGGTCACATCTAAAAAACTGTATTAGTTTTTTTTACAGTGTTATATATGGCTCAGTCAGTACTCCTACTCCCATATATGAAATACAGGGAATACAATGGAGTAGTATACAACCCTACCCTAATAGTAAAATAATATTTTTTAATCATACCCTTATTGGGGGCTGAGCCCCCCTAAAATCAAAATCTTAGAATCGCCCCTGAAAACTGTATTTTCTATTGCCCTACCCCAACCCTACACCTAAACCATAACCCTCACAGGAAACTTTGTGCATTTTTGGATTTTCAAAATAACTAATTCTGTATGATTTATAAGCGTTTTGAATTACGGGGACACTAAAAATGTCCTCATAAACCACCTCCTCATTGTAATACCTGTGTCATACCTATGTCATTATAACAATGTGTGTGTGTGTGTGTGTATGTTACTACTGTTTCAGTTGCTAAATATATTGTATATAATATATAGGGCGAGACTTGGTTCATTGGCTGTTGATTGGATGCAGGGAGATATTAATGTGAGCTTGTAGTCTAAGAAATGGACGGGGTTAAAGCAGACTAAATGAAGTGCATCAAACCTCACCAGAAAGACTGTCATATGAGTGAATGGTTGACAATAGGTAAATAAGATACATTTAGAAAATAGATTTTCATGTCATGCTGACTTTGCCCTGCTAGCCTGAAGAAGAAAATGTAAATGACCTATATCCCAAAAAAAAAAAAACTAATAATAATAATGCTACTCTTATGAGTCCAATGTCCGATCTTCAGCAAAGTTACTAGACAATCTTCAGACTAAACCATATGAAAGTTATTGAATGGATTTTTGAGTCTTAAGGGGCATTTTTGGATATAACACTATACCAGGGCCAGTGGCTAAAGGGAAATAAGGTGGAATCTTCTCAATGGGTTAGTGTATTGAAATGAAATTTCATAATTTGCAATGCTACTCTGTCCTTAGGATATCTGCTTTAGAGCTGATCGTAAAAGGCCCAAATTCATAACTCTGCAGCCTTTGGATTATTTGCATGATAACCATATTTCTGGCATATTGCATGTTCACCATTTTTAATTCTATTTGAATCTGTCTTTTTGAATTACAACAGCAGTTGGCAACACACCACAGCAGTGTCTGGAGCTGGTACATATTTTGGCTAGTAGTCAGAAGGTTAAAAGTTTAAGTCCTGCCTGGGGTGACGCTGAAGATGTACCTATGCTGTTGTTGACTCTGCATCTCTCTGAGTGCCATGTTAGCTTATAGACAAAATAAGGGTTCATTGTGGCTATCTAATTGCTAAATGCAGGTATGTTTTGTTTCCTTATCTTCTTATACTGTTCCATTAAATCGAACACCACAAGATGCCAGAACAATACAGAATCGTTAAAAAGCAGAACACACGCAATGATTTACATACCTATTGTACCCTGCTGCCATGCATGTCATGTGGTATGAGGCCATTTTAATGAATAGGGGATTTTGTGCTCTTTCTTTTCTGATTGTACATACCATGATAGACTGTGGTACATACTGTACTCAACACCACTGCCCTCCGCTGACAGTAACATGCAAATACACAGAAAGCGTCCCCGGGCAGTCTATGGTAACAACACTCACTTGGCTTGACGAGGAATATCGTAGGGTTGATAACCCATTCTGTTGAACTTTTTTTTCATCATACTATGATACCCTACGAAAACTAAGCACAAAACTAAGGTTAATTTGTGGTGTGTGTGTGTGTGTGTTTTGTAATATGGTTAATTTTCATAAGGGGAGGCTGCAAGACTTTGCATATTCCTTATTAGTCCACCAGTAGTTCACATAGTGCAACTGTAGAAACAAAACGATCTATAAATGTCATGGAAACTAGCTTGTATAAACCGTGTAAACGATTTAACAATTAATTGAAAGACACACACACCTGTATGATTTCGCTGTGATGGACGGACGCCATCTCCTGGAAAGACGCGGGAATTTATTAGGCGTGATCTCACACTAAGTGAAGAGAACATACTCGTTCTTGCGGTGCATTATGGGGTTTAATACCCTACAGTGCTCTAGATTGTGAGCGTTATCGTTTCCAATACCAATAAAAATCTCTGTTTCCATAAATTGTGCACGATATTATGTGTATGGGGCGAATTCATACATAGCCTATTGTCAGGATCAACATTTTAAAGTAGCCATTCATGTGAACTTTGTTAAATGCCTGCCTTCTACTGTCCTGAAAATAAGAGGCAAACCCATAGGCTAAATAAAGAAAAGGGGTGACAGAGAGCATGAGAAACTAGTGAATTAAAGGATTAGTTACCCTCTCTATCTGTTCTGTCCAATTGTCTAAAACTAAGTCATTACCAATTACTCATGAATCATTCAAAGATTGTTTGATGTCTTTGAAGAAAAAAAGAAGACAGCTCAGAGATATGAGACCCTGGAATTAATTACTAATTAAAACCATTTATAACATCACTTTTAAACATTTATATTCATTTTTTACATTTATACTCCCCACTTCAAAACAGATTTTTAGCAGACTTTATTACTGTCTAAACCTGTTTTAAAGTTTCCTAGCTATTGAAGATACTTCTTCACAAGCAGTGAAGAGATTTGTTTCTTAGGAGTAAAATGCAACAGTAAAATGTTCATTCGTCATCAGCAGCTTTCATTGGGCACAATAGTTCACAGCCATTTTAATTTCCATCCGTATCCTCAGCTTCTGCGCTTCTTCGGTATCAGAGGTGGAGGGGTGTGATGTGGCAATGAATCTCCCACTTTATCAGGCTGTGGGAGATGGAAAAAAATATTTTAAATGTATTGTATCAGTAATAATTAGGATGTAGGCCCATTTATGTCCTTTAATCTGTGGCAAACACTTAAGTTATTTGTTTCGCTGTAATGATCATTAGCTAAAATACAACGACTGAAGTCTTGCCTGTTGTAACTGGAAGATCCAGCTTTGATAGTCCTCAGGGTAAGTACAGGAGACAAGCAGAGGCTCCATCAGTTCACCTGGAAAACACATCATTTTAATCAGCTTGAAGATTACAACAGTTTAGAAAACACACTTGATGTTGAAAGTTGGTACAGCATGGTGCACAAAAGCTATGAAGCGATATAAATCATAATTAGCATATTTTTTATATAAAAAAGTGTCTTTAAAGGTAATTTACTATAACTTGGTGCCATTTCAAATTAATTGACTCTTTAACCATTCCAACAAAATTCAAGTGATAAGAGGAACGTACAGAGAATCCAGTCTGAGAGGTCATTTACATTCCTATCATCACATGACTCTATTCTGAAGCTGAGTCACAAGCTTCTGTATGACTACCAAAGATCACTTGATTTGTGACTCTTATCTCAAAACATGAAATGTATCTAAATTTGGCTTTCTTGGGGTATATAAAAGATCAATACATCATAATATAGTACATCCTAAAATACCTCAGCATACTATTGAGGTAGCAAAACTAATGAGTAAGCCCATTGGTTTGGTGTTACGCAATAGTAATTTCTTGGTTCTCATGATAATTAATAGTGAAATGACTCATATGGCAGAAAATAATAGCACAGGTAAGTGCAAAAGTAGAGACCATTACCACATCCACCACTGAAGTGCAGCACGTGGTTAAAACGTTACCACAAAGTGACGATCTATAGCTAAATGTGCTGGTCAAAACAGAAGGGAATATTTTTCTGTCCCCCTACGAAGGTCTGTGGTTAGAAATACTGGCTCCATTCATTAGAGTCCAAGCACCGAAGGTGATTTTTTCTTTTGCCGCAAGTCTATGGCAGCCCATAGAACCTCTTTGCCAGAAAGTTGTGAAATTTGGCACACTGATAGAGGGCAGTGGGAAAAGTTACCATAGCAAATTTGGAGTCTCTATCTCAAACTCTCTAGTGCCACCACGTCTAAACTTTCACAATTTTTATGCTAATAACTGAACCGTAAACGACAAAATTAAGATCAAGATTTTTTTCCTCTGATTGCTTGACTCATGCCGAGTCGAAAAGACACCAAAATTAAAAAAGATAAAGATTATTTTTTTCGCTATTTTCAATTGTTCATAAAAACTACTTTTTCGAACTCATCCTAGGCCATTGAACCGATTGTCACAAAAATTTAACCAGATCATCTTCAGACCACGTTGGGAAAAAGTTATGGAATTCAAGTTGATTAGTCATACCGCTTTCGAATAGCACATGAATGAATTCCACGAAAAGCATGCAAAAGTGGACGTTAGGCTATATCTCTGCAACGGTTTGGCCTATTGAGACCAAACTTGGTGTGTGTTATATCAAGCATGAACTGAGACTACCTGCAATGTTTCGGCGCTGTGCTTCCTAGTGGTCAGGAGATGTAAAAAAATCATATTTTTGCTCATAACTTCTGAATGCTTTGGCCAAAAATCACAACTGGTCTCTTTAGATTTGGTGTATCATGCAGAATCTAATGATACCCCGTTTTCCAATATCAACAAATTTGGGTGTCGGCCATTTTGAATGATGTTCTAACATGCTGTATTTTATGGATGCATTAGCGTATCGTTAAAAAACTAATTACAAAATACCCTCATGGTACTCAAAAAGTTTGGGGACACTTTTTCTTACATTAACCTATTGTCATCAGACTGATGTTGATAGATTCCTTGGATCATGATGAGAACACCGACACCAATTTTACCAATATTGGCTAAACTTCCTGTCCACCATTTTGATTCATGGTGACAACATACTTTTTCAAACTTCTCTTAGATCGTTGATCTGATTTTCTCCAATTTTGTCTTGGATCATCTTCAGACCAAGCTGGCAAAAATGTATGGATTCCGTGTTGATACACGAGACGTTTTTCGTTTAGTGCATGAACGAATTTGCTGGGAAGATGCCAAACTGCATCTGAGGCTGTATCTCTGCAAAGGTTGGACATATTTACACCAAACTTTGTATGTGGCATTGCCACTTCACGCTGACCGTGGCACATCAATTTGGTAACAGTGTCACCTATTGGCCAAGAGTAATAAATCATTCGTTAACCTTTTATTATGAAATTTCCAAAAATACTAATAACTTTTGATTGCATTAGGCTACTGAAATGAAACTAGTCTCAAAATATTCCTTGGGCTGTGCTGACAACATACCAATTTTCGCAGAGGAAATCTGAACTCCCTGTCCACCATTTTGATTCATGTTAAAATCCTACTTTTTCTAACTCCTCCTTTTCTAAATTGTTGGTCCAATTTTCACCAAAATCGAGTCAGGTCATCTCCAGACTGTGCTGAGAAAAAGTTATGCATTTCGTGTCGATTGACAAAACCGTTTTTGTACAGCACCGTTAGAAATTTTAGATATGGTGCCAAAATGAGTCTGAGACTATATCTTTGTGAAGCTTTGACATAATGACAATAAACTTTGTCTGCCATTGTCACATCACACAGAACAGACTGAGATGATTTGATTACAGCGCCACCTATTGGTCAAAAGTGATAAGCCATTAAATCATATTACTAGAGGTTGAATTTATGATTTTTCAGCCATTTCAATTACAATCATCCTAAAATTGCTTTTATTACTTGTTACATGTGGTTTGTTGCTCCATGCCATGCTTAACTCCTAATTTTGCCACTGGAGTTTTTGGACCTGTAATTGCTGCTTGCAGCTATATTTTTCATTTGGTTTTATACATATTAATTTATATACAAATTACAGTTATGTCCAAGTGTTTCCTTGTGAAAAAGAGGTAGCATACTTTTAAAAAGAGTGTTTATTATGCAGTGATACAGAAATTATATACAAATTTTAATATACTAAGTTCAAGCTCCATAACGTTTTAAGTCACGTAACAGCAAGTAAATTGCAATTATCTGAACTTAAGAGTGTTTTTTTTTTTTTTTTTTTTTTTTGGTGTTAAAACAATATTTCACTCAGAATTTGCTAGTAAATGTAACAAACATGTAAGTAACACATTGAATTTAACTTGAAATTTTTAAGTAGAGTAACTGAAATAGCAAATTTTTGCAAAACATATTCGAATGCTTTAGTATGTCAGGCAACACATCAAACTTCTTTAAAGCTCAACAAGATTACAACTTGATTTAAAACATGTTTTAATGTTAAACATTTCGTTTGACTATTTCAAAGTGCACTGTGTTTTACAGAATTGGATTATCTTAATGTATTTTTTTATATATATACTTAAAAATATAGATTTTACGTACACTACAAGTGCTGATTAAATACAATTAAGCACACTTCTTTTAACAAGGGTAGTTTTGCAAAAATATAGCTGTTCAGAAACATATATACTGTACCTGTGAGTTCAAACTCCAATCTGCCAGGTAATGCAGATCTTTCCATTGCTTTAATACTCTTCAGTGGCAGACGGCCCTTTAGTATAAAACAATAAAACTCAGTAAGTGCTTTGATGTTGTATAAACAGTTTATTGTCACTTAAATGGAGGTCAAATGATCATGATTCTGGTCAGAAGGTCTTTCAATATAGATGTACGTGATAAAGGAAAGTTACCCACTCTATTTTTAAAGGAACAGCATGTTTAAACTCCACTGTCAGCACTTTTTTGACTTTTTAACTACGTTTATTTTTCAATCAAATAGGGTTCACCAACTGAGGCTGCCAAATACATTTCAATGGCTGCTGATAATGCAGTATTCTGTAGAGCTTATTGTTTAGTCAGCAAAATTAGCTTACTTCATATTTCACACGTACACGATGACAGTCCAGAGACAGAATGAGGAGGTCACATGGGAAGAGCACAAGCAAACGATCCTGAGGCCCGTGCAAACGCCGGTCCTGTTGTTTGAAAGAGGTCAATTTAGTGCCATGCTGAATTGCATGGACACCACAATCTATTTCTACTCTGTAATCTTACCTGTGTATATACGTTGCTGATGTGCACCAGTGAAAGGTATCTGGGATAGCCCATGTGCTGAATGGGCGTCCCCTCCCATTGCAAGATGGGAGACCGCAGTAAGTACCTTTTAAGCTCCTCCCTCTTCCAGTTTTCATTACATGGCACCTGTAACAGTCAAAATAAATTGTAGAAGCAATTTTTTTTAATGAGTTAGATCCTATATAGGATATATATATTTCTGTATTAAATAAGATCTACCAGGTATGAGAGAGCACTATGTGATGGGCTCAGCTGTTGCTTTAGGGATTTGCATCTCCTGTCCTCGATGTTCTCCATCCAGGCTTTTGTTTCAGCAGCAGTAGCACAAACGAAGATCTTTGAGTCCACCATAGGCCCTAGAGTATATCACAAATACAGGTGTACTATAATCCAAATATTAAGTGACCTCCAAATTTTCATATTCAGGTTTAATTAAGTGATTTATTTTGCTCTTACCGCTAATCTCAAACATATGTGGAGAACTGGTGTCCTGCTGTGAGATCAGATGCACCTGAATGGCTGAGAGAGGAAGAATGCCCTGCGACAAAACACAGATGTCAGTTTAGAGTATAGCTCATGCCATTAAATATTTGATAATACTTATAAGAATCTTACCTCATAAATAAAATCTTTATTAGAGCTGTCCAAATCGAGGATTAACAAATGGAAGGAAAATAAAACCAGATATCTTTCATTCATAGTCTGCAAATAAAAATAATATGCATTAAGATGGACATGCACATTAAAAGTATTAATTTGGCACCAAACATTGAGTAAAATCTTTTTCAAAAGTCAGTGGCAGATTTGCACATGTATGGTGTAGTATAATTGTTGAATTGTTACCTTTGTGTCTCCAGTGTGTAAATACACTGAAGATGAATGGATAATGTCTCCGTAGGTGTGTGGTGCCTGTCCTTCCCATTCTCTGATAGGCTGAGTGTATAGCCTATGATGGAGCTCCTTTTTCTTCAAGCTCCAAAGCACCAGCTGACAAACAGAAATACAAATATCACTTGACTTTGTTATATGAAGAGCATGTAATGTTGATAAATGCACAGAAGATCATTGTATTTATCATTATTAGTTCATTTTTTAAACTGATAAAGACATACTTGTGAGTTGTTGTGTTTTGTTGTGTCCTTCACAGTAACAGAGACAGGATCTGGGTCCTTACACAGATGCAGATAAACCCATTACTTTTTTATTTTGATACTTTAATGCACTTAAGCTAAACATCCCACAATGTTACTTCATTAAACAAAATCTAAAATCAAGTGGCATCTTTACACCAACGATGATATTTTCTTTCAAGCTAATGCCAGTCGGTTTTTGATATTTTGATTTTTCAGTGTCAATTATTTTTTCTTTTGTGGCCACTGTGTACTTTGCTTTGTTTTCTATTTGTCTGTGTTAATGTCTTTTGTGGAAACATAGCTACACCCTTTGTTACTTCCTGTTTACTGGCTTACCTCCTGCTTTGGGTGCTTCACAGAAGGACAGCGATGAGGACCTTCTTCTGTGCCATTCCTTGTATAAAATTGGAGCCTGCTTTCAGCAAGACTCCAAATTCTGAAACAGCAGATGGATAAACACTGTCAAATCACTTTATCTTGCAGCATAACAGATGAGGATTAAAAAAATGGAATGCAAATTGTTGTGCAATCTGCACTGTGTGATAGATTTATTGGGACAGAATTTTGGTCATGGCTGTTCCATGCAAGAATCATGTTTGGTTGTTTTGCAAGTGAATCTTAATTAACTTTAAGGTTAAGCATGCTTTAGGTTTGGTTTGATTTTTTTTTAACATTGAAGTTACAAGGAACAATGATTTATTTAATTTTTACTTTATTTCATTATAAATTATTAAATAGTTGTATATATTAGCTTCATGTGGTAAAATGTAATATATATATATATATATATATATATATATATATATATATATATATATATATATATATATATATATATATATATTGTTGATTTTTAAGGTTCAGATCATGTGAAAAAAATCTCCTTTATGTGACAGCCTTAGTAATCTATATTTTAGCATGAGTTTAGTTTTCCATTAGTAAAAAAACAAACAAAAAAACATGAAGGTAATCCCAATATAGTCTGGATACCACATATAACAAATTATCACCCCTATAGTCAGCATGAAGCCATTGCAGTTATTAAAAAGTGCACTTTGACAAATATTTTATGAGGCTTGTTCCCTAAATGCTGCTTATTTCATTCCCAGACCCTCTGTTCCCACTGCTTTTACCCACGCTGCTTGCTGGGGAAGTGCCCAGACATAAGCAGTTTACTGTTGGTGGTGAATGACAAGCAGACACCCGCCATCTGACCCTTAATGTGCTCGACTCTATAAAATACACCCACGAAACACTTCAACAGCTATATTGCAAGACCACTGCCCACTTAAATAAGTGCAATGTTTTCACCCCAATGCATATTAACAAACTTTATTTCCACAGATAGGCCGTTGTCTGATCCCTGTATTTTTTCTGCTAGTTTGGCCACATAAAGCTTATGAGCTCTGATTAACTCCCACTCTAATCCCTACATAGTTACCTAATGAGAGGATTGAGGCTTCCAGCCCAGAGTAAGACACCAGACTGCTCAAACACACTTGGCTCCTTTAATTAGCTATACTAGTTGCATTAGTTCTGCCTCATTTGGTGTGTTAGAGGGTCTAATGATATCTCAAGCTGCAAGTCTGCTGCCCATCCATGGTAAACACCACTATTGTGAGGGGTATAAAACAACTCAGACTTACACAAGAAGCTCAAGATGTTTCACACAGTTCACACAGATGTTTAACATCAGATACATTTCAGATGGATGAAATTGAAGCAGAAGAGTTTATGCTGAAAAAGGTGTCATTTTCTAGAAATAACTTGGTTGAAACCGAAACCGTCACATGTTTTCTCACTTTAAACACCATTAGTCTTAAAATACACTAAAAAATAAACCCAACAAAAATTGACAATGCTAATGGATAGCCACTTCTGTTTTAACACACACATGATTATGAACAACTATCCTACTCATTTCTTTTAAAATCTCTTGTGGTTTTCAAAATGTTATTTAACATTACCTAACTCTCTGAAAGAAGGAAGTTCTGCTAAGTATATTCTGCCTGCCCAAGAGCATGGTTCCAACTAAACTGCATTTGCAAAGAAACTCTTACCCTGCATTGTCGATTTCCAGGAGTTCGATCTCTTCTGGGCCCACTTCATCAGTCCCTGTATGCCTCTGGGTCACACTGCAGCATCCCATAGCTTGTCTACACCTTACCTCTCCTTTCCACAAACACGTCTCCTCTAAACTACACACTGAGGGCCATCTGGTTACCCCCACACACCCCACACCCCGATAAGCAGGGTTCAAGAATGAGTTGCACAGAAGCCCGACATTGGAAAAGACACTGGATTGAAGCCGACAGAGTCGAGTGAATGAAGAGGAGCAAGAGAGTTGTATGAAACTTTCGAGCCCAGCAGTTACACATAAATACTGCACGATTCCTTCCTGTTGGTATTAGTGGTGACGCAGCAGCAGCCAACACAACTTCCTCACTTCACTCAGTTTCATCTGCGAGGGAACTTGAAAGCACTGAATGTTTTGCTTTCGGCTTTGATTTTACACATAGGTGATGAAAGCAGAATCAATAAAGCAAATCCCACTTAAGATGATTATGTCTAATGAAGTCAACACACAAGAGTAGGCAAAAAATAGTCACAACAATAAAAAAATCCACAGGTGAGTTTGGAGACAATGTGTGTTTACTGGTATGGAGCATGTTAGAGAGTATAGAGGTCTAATCTGCATGGTGTTTGTTTTGTCGCATGTGCCACAGATGGAGGAAGAAGGAGTGTCCTGTGGTTGCAGCACAACACACAAAAAACCCAAGTGATTGTCTGAACTTCACTCAAAGAGAACATTAAATCACTTCTTTGAAGAAGTTATGGTAAACTGGTGAAAAAACAATTGATGGTGAAGAGCAGAAGCATCATATATGATTATCAGTTATGAGGTAAGACATAATGTACCCCGCCCCCCCAAAAATAACTTTTTATTTGAATTTTTTATGAAATACCTTTATAAACAAGGTTATTAAACTGACCAATGCTACAAAAAGTTATATTTCAAAATAAATGTTAATGTGTCATGTGTAAAAGTTCGTTTGAGGAGAGTATTCATCAGAGATTCCTGAAAGAAAATAAATAAAAAATAAACCATAGTCCCACGGTTTACATAAAATATTAAGGGCCCTATTTTAACGATCTGAAACGCAAGTGTCAAAGCGCGAAGCGCAAGTAACTTTGTGGGTGGGTCTCGGCGCTGTTGCTATTTTCCCGGCGGGATAAATGGCTCTTGCGCCCGGCGCAAATCTAAAATGGGTTGGTCTGAAGTAGCTTCATTATTCATAGGTGTGGTTTGGGCGTAACGTGAAATAAACCAATCAGAGCGTCGTCCAACATTCCCTTTAAAAGCAGGTGCGCAAGTTCCATTATGGATTGCTATTATTATGGCGTATTTACCAGGCGCACGCCAGGAGCGGTTCACAGCCGAGGAGACTGATGTTCTTGTAAGAGCAGTGAAAGGCAGAGAAGTTGTGTTGTATGGGGATGGGAGAATAATTAGCCTGAATAATTTGTGAGCTAGTTTTATGCCTATTTTTTTCACATCTTCGTGGCACACCACAATGATTCCGTCATCTCATGTGTTAATATTTTTTTAGTGTAACAATTTATGATTTGCAAAAATAACTGTTGCATCTGTGTAGATTACATGAGCAAAGTGTATGCGCGTTGTGCACGCTATACATTATGGCCAAGCATGCGCCCTTAAAATAGCATAATGAACAACGCGCAACGCGCCACTGACTTTAGACTAGGTTTTTTCTGGTCAGTGGCGCAATTGTTTAATGGAACAACAAAATAGCACCAGGGATCGTTTGCGCCGGAACACGCCTCCTTTTTTGCGCTGAACCGCCCAGGGAGCGCAAGTTCATTCACTAGTTTAGCGACGTGCTTCTGTGGAGGGAAAAGCGCGCTTTGCGCGGGTGCAAAATAGGAATGACACATGCGTCGGTGTACAAAGTCAATTGCGCTGGGTGCAAGATAGGGCCCTAAGCAGCACGACTGTTTAGTAGGAACAGGTGCATGTTTTGTGTGTATTTTCACTTTGAGTTTCTATCTGTGTGCTATCGACGTTCCTATTTTACTACTTTGAAACTACGTCTGATTTTGAATTTGCAATTCACCAAAATACACAACACTATTCACATTCATCAGATTAATCTGACAACATACGTTCAACAGATTCACTTTAACTACATACACTGAAGCATTAACTCTTAAGAGTGACACTGATTCATGTGATATATTTCAGTCCATAAGCAGGTGAACTGCATACGCAGAAATGTACATTGCCTTTAAATCACACATGATATACCAGAAATCAGTTTCATTTCTTTCTCTTTGGCGATCCACCAAACAATTTGGAATGGTTCTCTTTCTTTGAGTAGTCCATTAGTTCAGTCCATATGCTGCCTGTATACCTGTATCCATCCATTAAGAATTTGCTTTAATTTTAGTCTGTATAGAGAGCAATCACACTATCCCTGACAAGCGCGCTGACATTAAAGTTCTTTTATCAACTATACGTCCCTTGAAGCAGCACCACGGATCGACGATGGCAAGCTCTTTCTGTAGCTCCCTGGCATAATAAAAGGAAAGACTCTTCAACTGGTGATTCCAACACTTTATTTGCATGCTGGTCACATAAGATCACTGTATTGAACTGCTAGTTTCATCTGGTCAGAGGAGAACTGGCCCCATGACTGAGCCTGGTTTCTAAGGTTTTGTCTCCATTCTGGCACCAATAGAGTTTTTATTCCTTGCCATTGTCTCCTCTGGCTTGCTTAGTTGGGGTCACTTAATTTACCGCAATATCGTTGACTTGATTGCAAATGATTGCACAGATACTATTTAAACTGAACTGAGCTGCATGATGACATCACAGAATTCAATGATGAACTGACTGTAATTGTCATTTTACATTATAGATTCACTGTTTTCCTAATGAATGTTGTTCAGTTGTTTTGACACAATCTGTTTTGTTTAAAGCGCTATATAAACAAAGGTGACTTGACTTAACTAGTGGTAGGGAATACAAATTAGATATTACACCATATTAAGAACTACATTCTATATTATTAAGTATGACGTCTTGTCGCAATTTTGAACAGGATGGGCGTTACACCAGTCTGTCTGAAATCCTGTGCTGACAGCTGACCCCCATCTTCACACAGATCTTTAACAGATCACTGGAGCTGTGCGAAGTCTCTTTATGCTTCAAACAGTCCACCATCTTCCCCATCCCAAAGAAATCCAAAAATACCATTTCATTTGAGTCATACCAAGTCATTTGAAAAACTGGTGCTGACCCACCTGAAGGACATTACTGGACCCTTGCTGGAGCCTCTTCAATTTGCCAACAATGGACTGCATTATGTTCTGCAACATCTAGACAGACCAGGGTCTTATGTGAGGATCCTGTTTGTGGATTTCAACTCGGCTTTCAATGCCACCATCCCAACACTCCTCCTGCCCAAACTAACTCAGCTCTCCATGCCCACTTTCATCTGTCAGTGGATCACAATCTTCCTGACAGACAGGCAGCAGCTAGTGAGGCTGGGAAAAAATCCACCACCCGTATAATCAGCACTGGAGCTCCTCGGGGTTGTTTTCTCCCCCCACTGCTCTTCTCCCTCTACCCCAACAACTGCACATCTAAAGACCCCTCTGTCAAGCTCCTAAAGTTTGCAGACGACACCACACTCATCTGCCTAATTCAAGAAGGTGGCGAATCTGCCTACAGACAGGAGGTTAAGAAGCTGGCTGGCTGTCTGGTAGAGTCTGAACAATCTGGAGATTAACACACTCAAAACACTGGAGATGACCATGGACTTCAGGAGAAACCCGCCCTGCACTCCCCTCACTCACCATCATCGACAGCACTGTGACTGCAGTGGAGTCATTCAGGTTCGTGGGCACCACTATCTCTCAGGACCTGAAGTGGGACATACACATAGACCACTGTTAAAAAGGCCCAGCAGAGGTTGTACTTCCACCAGCTGAGTCTGCTTCAGCTCAGCTAACAAATCTGACTACAAAGGATAGTCTGGACTCTTCTTGGAGTAAAATGACCGTTAATATGAACTCACGGTTGAATGTAACATAAAAGAAATGATAACTCTTTGTTAAAATCTTTATTAATGGCAAAAAAGCTTACATTTGCGTGTCTTTTTGTTTGCTCTGGCAGCCATGTTGCCGAGATAATTCATACCGCTTCGTTTGAAGTGTGGTCCTGAAAAATCTTCATTTGAAGGGCTGTCTGGGCCTTCCCCTACCCCTACCCCTCCAACTAAAAAAGAATCGAGACACCCCTACCCTTTCACATGAATGCTAGTCTCAACCTCAGACATCATGCTCATGGACCTTTGGCTAAATGTCTGATGCATATGGGACAAAAAAAAGTGGCTACATTTCCATGCCCCGAAACATGATGCTGAACAAAACAAACTGTGATTGGTTGTTTGACATCTTGGTCAAACAGCTTCAAAGCCTTGGCCGATGAAAGCTGCAATAGATTCCAGACCTTCAGCCATCAGTCTGAAGGTCTGGCTATGCGAGACTATGTGAAAGCGCAAAACTGAGGGGTAGGGGAAAGGGGTTGGGGTAGAATTGGGAATGAGTCTACATTTCAAATTTGCACATAATATACCTGTACATACAAAACTGTCTATTGTTATATACCTGCACATACATTTGTCAATTTGTATATTGTTATTACTTATTTTATTTTTTATATGTGTTTTTGTTCTGTTGCAGTCATTCGGTTGCAATGCAGAAGCTTCTGTAATGAAAACAAATTCCTTGTATGTTTAAACTGTAGGGGTGTAACAGTACATGTATTCGTACCTGATCGTTTCTGTACAGGGCTTTCGGTACATTGCACGTGTGTACCGAATGCAATATTTTGTGTGCGGAACATAGGTTCATTTTTGTGTTTTCCAAACGAACATATTAAGTGGCGGAAGTCTCCGCGTTCAGCGCAAACCCACCCTGCAGCTGATTCTAAGGCCGGTGACACACTGGCTGCATGGCGTGAGCGTGGCATTTCTGCTGCGTGCCAGTTGCGTGACGGCTGCTTCGCGTTTTCTGTGTCTTTTACACACCAGAATCGTGCCTGACGCGGTGCTGGCGCTACTGTAGGTGACATAGAGGGAGACCGCCGACAGACCAGGATCTTGTCTTCACGACAACAATATCTATACTTCATGTTGAGCATAAATAAAGGACAACGTCAACAGAATTGACGGCAAAATAGACTATGTTTGACAGGTGGAATATGCCAGTGTGTCACCGGCCTAAGGTTTTCAAAAGGCATCACGCGAGTGTGAACATCACTACAACTTGGAAAAAAACGATTGTAATTCAAACGCAGCTCCCGTCGGCATTTAAACAGACCTTTGCTCTTAATTCCGATCGTTCCAACTCAATAACGAAATCTGAGCAGGTCTAAAAACTCTGAAACTGTTGATGCTGCACTTTACACTTTGGAAAAGTTATATATATTTTTTAAATATGAGCAGGCCTACAAACTGGGATTGGTAATGCTGTACTGTAATCATAGTCATTTATTTATATTTTATTATATGATATTGGTTTGAGACTGAGAGTATTTTATTTAGTGGAGAACTTTGCAGCAGTATTTTATTTCTTATTCTTTTTTTATTTTATAGATATTTTATTAAAAAGTATAAAAAAAGTGTAAACAAATTGTTAAAAAGGTTTATAGTAATAAACAACCTGCAGTTTAATGTTTGCATTTCTTTCCCTTACTGTACCGAAAATGAACCGAACCGTGACTTTAAAACCAAGGTACTTACCGAACCGTGATTTTTGCATACCGTTACACCCCTAATAAACTAGCAATAAAGCTCATTCTGATTCAGAATCATAACAGGTAACAAGAAGTCTAATTATACCTTTTTGTCCATTTAACCCAGGAGCAAAATCCTTTTAATTTCTTGCAAAAAGTAAATCTTTAATACCACGACCCTGTGCGTCTGGGTCTCCTTCCATACTGAAATGTTTGGCGTGTACTCGCTCACGCCAATGACCGTCAAAATAAAAAAACCTTGATTAACATAACACAAATGCAATTAAATGCCATACAAAATATAAAAAAATTAATGAACACCAATCTAAATATTATGGAAACTTAAAAAAAATGATCAAATAATCAAAAAAGCATGTAGTCTCCATTACCCTTAATTGAAGAAGTTTGAAACAACCAGGACTCTTCCTAGAGCTGGCCTCCAAGCCAAACTGAGCAACTGATGGAGAAGGGCTTTGGTTAGTGTGGTGACCAAGAACCTGATAGTCACTCTAGTTGAGCTCCATGATCATATGTGGAGATAGGAGAAACCTACAGAAGGACAAACATCACTCAAATTCTCCGCTGATCCAGTATTGATGGCCGTGTGGCAAGGGTCAAGACTCAATGCTCTCCTCAGTGAAGATACATAAAAACACACTTGGCATTTGCAAAAATGCACCTAAAGGAACCTGTGACTGTGAGAAACAAGATTCTCTGGTCTGATGAACCTAAGCATTAACCTAATTCTAAGCATTATGTTAGAAGGAAACCAGGCACTGCTCATCACTTGCAGAATACCATTCCAAGAGTAAAGTGTGCTGGTAGCAGCCTCATGTTGTTGGGCTGTTTTTCGGCGGCATGGACTGAGAGACTCATCTAAGTAGAAGAAAAGCTCTGGGCACCAAAATATCTAGATAGCCTTAATGAAAACCTGGTCCAGAGCATTCAGAACCTCAGACTGGGTAGAAGGTTCACCTTGTAACAGGACAATGACCCTAAGCACATAGCAAGAGTGGCTTATAAACAACTCTGTGAATGTCCTTGTTTGGCCCAGCCACAGCCTGGGACTGAACCCAATTCAAATATTTCTGGAGAAACCTGAAAATTTGCATCTGCCCCCATCCGACCTGACAGAGCTTGAGAGGTGAAGAGGTGAAGAGAAGAATGACAAATAACTGGCAAATGCTGATGTGCAAAGCTTGTTGCCTCATACCTAAAAAGAGTGCTTCAGCTAACTACTAAATCCTTTCTTTTTTTTTTTTTGGAAAAAAAGCAGTTTAACATGAGCTAGCAACATAAACAAATCTGGAAAAAAAATTAAAGTATATGAATACTTTTACAAGGCACTACACTCACACACACACAACCACCCACACACATTATATACATAGTATTTTACACAATATTAGTGACTGTTTGTTTAAAGAAAAATGCATCCTTTGTAAGAAACAAAGCTAAACTCATTTGGTAAAGTTTTGATCAACATGAGTACACAATGGATGAAAAAGTTGTGAATCAATTGGACGTTATTAAGATATACAAGAGGGTGACATGCAAATAATATATATATATATATATATATATATATATATATATATATATATAAAACATTTTAAATTTTTTTTTACTAATAAACATAAACTTTTTTTTTTTTTTTGAAAGTCATGTTAAACCTAAAATGAATAAAATGTTAACTTTGAAGGAGCATCCATTTGAATGGAAATTATGCTTCTGTTGATGAGGAACAACATTAGTCATAAGCAGAAGCAGAAAAAGCCCTTATAATAACAATTGGACTATATTTGTCATCAATCATCCATCATCTTCCTGTTCCTTTTCTTTGTTCTCTTTCATTACTGTGCCCACAGTGTGGATGGAGTATGGCTCAGCCAAATGAATCTTGGATGTTTTTAGGTTGCAGCTCATGTGGTCCATTTTGTCTGTCTGGCAGCCTTGAGCTCCAAGTCTTTGTGTGGAGTTTAAGCCTTTGCTCCGGGCTGGTGTAGACAATGACCTGATAGCAATTCTTACTGGTTGTGGAAGTATGTTGAGGTTGTATATCACTGCAAGATGTTGCCAGGTGCACTTGCTGAAGCTCAACATGAGAACGCAGGGGTTTGGACTGAAATGGTTGAGGCTGATGTGTCTCTTGAGCTTTGGATATCAGCAGCTTCTGGGAACTATGTGAAGGTGCTTTCATTGGTAACTCCACAGTCTGCTGAAGTGGGTTGGTATTGGTCAAAGCAGAGAAAGAGAGGATGACGGTGGAAGGGACGGGACATTTAGCTTGAGTTTCAGAATATTTGCTGGCCCTATTGGTTGATTTCCCTGTTTGTGTTGTATTGGCTACAGTTTTTTGGGGTTAATGTGGGTGGAGCTGCTCTTTTGGTGAAGGATTGAGGAAGGCCTGGTGGTTTTGTGCCTCTTTTTGGTTATCGCCACAGTCTCACCACTATAAAGCAATAGAAAATCTGTTTGACTGTTTAGCGGCAACAGTTTCAGTCAACAACAAGACTTATTGAAGATTTCAAAAGTAAGGTCTGAAATGAAAGGGTGTCATATTGTTGTCACACCTCATTTTATCAAGTGCTGACACATTTTCACAGCTTTCACACACATGCATTATTCAAACAAACTACAAGGTTCCATCTCATTTAGAATCACATTTAAATCTATCCACCCAGTCCAAGAATTACCAGCTTTGTGTAAGTGTGTTGGTCTGGTTTCTTTGGTTTTGGAGTTTGTCCTTTTATATTGTTTATTTAGTTTGTTTAGTTGTGCCATTGTATGATTTTTGTTTATTGTATGTTTTCTTTATTGATTTGTTTCTTGCACAGTTTGATTTTTGGTTATTGTGTAGTTTACTTTCACAAACTCTGTTTTGTGCTTCTTTTTCTTTTTATAAAAAAAAAAAAAAAAAGTGACGTGACGTGACATTCAGCCAAGTATGGTGACCCATACTCAGAATTTGTGCTCTGCATTTAACCCATCCGAAGTGCACACACACAGAGCAGTGAACACACACACACACTGTGAACACACACCCGGAGCAGTGGGCAGCCATTTATGCTGCGGCGCCCGGGGAGCAGTTGGGGGTTCGATGCCTTGCTCAAGGGCACCTAAGTCGTGGTATTGAAGGTGGAGATTAAGTTACAATTGCCTGTCAACTGAGTATTGTGTACTGATAATTTAGGAATGATGTCTCAAATCTGGCTGTAGTATAACTCTGTTTAGTGTATTTGATTAATTGTTTTCTCCTGAGTCGGAAGTCTAGTTGTTCTAGTTCACTTTGGAATGGGTAAATGCAGAGCACAAAATCTGAGATGTCACTTTACTTTTCCAAATGATTATTTGATAAAATGTAAATTGTTACAATAAACATTACTATTCAAAACTTTGAGAATTCGTTTCTACTGTATATAAGTATCAGCAAAAAAAAAAAAACCTCAGCAGACTTTCTCCA
This sequence comes from Carassius auratus, assembly GCF_003368295.1. Classification (NCBI taxonomy): domain Eukaryota; kingdom Metazoa; phylum Chordata; class Actinopteri; order Cypriniformes; family Cyprinidae; genus Carassius; species Carassius auratus. Next base: position 1,798,638 of record NW_020523286.1, on the reverse strand, counting down.
GCAGATGGCAGTCTTACCCTATTCAAATTGCTGTTTATTTTACCCTAGGCTAATCACGTATATATATATTGCCTAAATTATAAATATGTTTATCATACTAATTTTTGCTATTCCTGTGGAGATGACAGTGTAAACACATGACGAGATGACATTTCACATTTCAGTGAAGAAGGATGTCAAGTACTGAATATTTCTAATGCAAGACTCGTGAAGCACTATTATAGTTTGATGTGTCAAGTATTATCCAGTTAATGCTGTACAATGTAAATGTTGTTGGTTGTTATGTGTGAATCCATAATGGTCTGGTAACCTAGAGACCAGAATGTTCCTGGCCTGGGGACGCATGTTTACCCTGACAGTACACAGGTTGCCTGGAAACTGTTTGGCAGGGATTGAATTTAGGATGCTCCATAGGGGACAACCGGCCTCTGAACATCATGTTTGCAGAGAATCATGCCAGCAGTAGAAAACGGTATCATAATTGTCTTGAAGAAACTAAGGAGATTACAGAAGAGATAAATAAAGACTTTCTATTTGTAATGCATCTTACTGCATTCAGAGGATAATTCTGAAACTAATCTGCTGTGTCTGACTCTGTAAGCCTTTCGGGGCTTCAAATACACTTCTTATAAACACTCTTTTGTGTCTCTCCTTGAAATCCTCATCAATAAAGAAGTCACAACCAATTAGGTCAAAGTAACCACGTTTGCAGTCCAGCTTGGCTGTGACAGCATGAAAGCACATGATGATGATGTGCTGCATCCTTTTCTGCAGAATGACAAAACATTTGGTTAGGATGCAGATTATTGATCTGTTTAAGAGTTGACATTTGCCTGTCAAAAAAAAAAGAAAATTGGTATGTTTCGAGCTCCAAAATAAAATGCTGCCCTTCATTTAGCACATTTTTATTTTCCTGTTCAATTTCATCCTTCTCAATATATTTGATGAGCTTTGCTTTTAATATTTCATATACGCCCAAAACCATTGTTACCATGACAACAGTACAGCTGCATCCTTTCAAGCAATGTGAATAAATCTACATGCAGTTATTGCTTTAAAAGATACATGTAGACATCCCTACTAAGTCAGATTTACAGAGATTATCAGTTAATTACTATTGATTTTAACTTATCATATAAACCTATACAAATTATTTAAATAATTAAAATAGTTCTCAAACTCACTGCAAAAGGACCTAGAGCCTAATCTTTAGTCAGACTCTTCGGTAGCATGCGTCTCATTAATTTATGTATTGAAGCGATCCATGGACCAAATGGTCTCCTCTTTTAGTAGGCCGTGGACAGGATTTTTCTTCGGCTTGTACTGAAACAAGAAATTGTAATATCTTACAGCCTGAAAAAAGAAATATATAAAAGCAACATATATATATATATATATATATATATATATATATATATATATATATATATATATATATATATATATATATATATATATATATATATATATATTAACTTACTTGATTGGTCAGGTGGGCTGTAATATTGTCTGAGTTTGGGTCATAAAGGTTACATGTCAATTGAATGTAACCATGACAAAAAACACAATGTATGGCAAGGTGCAAGCGATTAGAAAATATGAAGCAAATAAAATTTCTGGCCTTTTAGAAGCAAATATTTTTTATGTACCTTAAAGAGTGAGAAGACCACAGAAAAAAAAAATCTTTAGTACTGATTATATATACAGTATATATATGTAGCCTATTTAAATTAATTTAACATGAATGTTTATCAGGAATTTTAATTAAAAAAATTATATGTTAAATATTATTATTTAGTAATATATTAATTTTATATTTAATAAATATTATCATTATATAAAAATTTGCTAATATTTTTTTATTATTAATTAGTATTAATTTAACTAGTATTTAGTTTTTTTTTTTTTTACTAATTGTCGTGTTAATTTTGTGTACTCTTTGATACTGTCGATTTCTGTGAATTGCTTGCCAAGCTGTTCTAACATCCTCAAAATTAAAAGGAAAATCTTTGTAGTTTTGCAGAAACTCGCTCATGATCTGATCACTGCAGAGCCGGAGATGCCTGTTGGCTTGCTCTGTGGCATAGCTACTGTATTTTGTAATGCTGACTGATTTCTGATTGAAAAGTTTATAATAATAGACATCTTTTTGATTAATTGGACATGGATTCGGCAGGATTATAGGACACTGAAAGCATGATTCACAGCATGATTACATATAATTGGAGTATGTGACCTTTTGAAATTGTCAGCTTTACTCACTGCTGAACAGTCCGAGCTTGTGGCAAATTGAAAGGTGACTTCCTGTTGGACTGCTGCTCTGCTGTGTTCTGCAGTCGTTCTCTGTATGCAGTTGTGTCTTCTGGTACCTGCAGTAGAAAAATAGCATGGCCTTGGTTAAGATCTGTGGGCTTGCGGATCCACATGCTGGATTTACCATTGCATATTCCTGAAGGCCACATCAATTTTGCATTCATTAGATGCAGTACTGTGTTTATTTCCAAAGTTAGGAATCTATTTATACTTTATATATATTATACTTTAAAATCTAAATTAAAATCTAACCAAAACTGCAGTGTGTCAACAATTATAAAACATTACAAATCATAATGTTAAAAAAATTATCAACATCCCAGCACAAGAACAAAAGTTTGTTTTGGAGGCCCCATTGCTTCCCCCAATGTAGAAGAAGGGTCCAGAGCCCTTTGGATCTTAAGGCCACTTGTCTCTGTGCCTCTCAACAAGTGAGACACTTACTGATCATGTACACACAAGAAATAAAAAGTAAACTTCACTTTCTTAATACATACAAATAATTATATATTGAGACAAAATTGGTTGAAAAATTGGTAATGATCCTTGCAAAAATGATGAATGTCGTTACTTGAGTTGGCTAGGGCAGACTGAAGTTGTAGTTGTGGGAGACACCTGATCTGAGAAGGTGTTTAATTACTCTCACCTCCTCTTCCTGATCCATGAGTGCACGCCCGACTAGACTTAACTCTTACAGAATTAAAATCATTCTACAATTACTGTGGCATTTTAGCTTTAAAACGTATCGATACTACCCATACTACAATATATTCAAATAGATTTTATATCAGTTATTAAACAGAAGTATCAATTTTTTTATTTTTATTAAACAAGATATTCTACAAACGTAACAACAAAACAATAATAATATTTACCAACATAATAATAATAATAATAATAATAATAATAATAATTGAATAAAAAATTGTAATAAATTCAATTCAATTGAAATTCAGATCATTCAAATACTCACTAATAGGCCTATCCCCTAATAAATGGACACCTTTTTTCATTGCTGTGCCTTTCTCATTTTCTCATCCCTATACACTTTTATACTACAGTACAGAGTCCATGATTGTCTCCCCATCCACAACACAGGCACTCTTACACACCTGGCAGGGCTCCCCCTGTATGTTTTACTCTGTGAGTGACCCGCCTCCTCCTCTGTGTCTCCTTGATCTTCTCCTTCTCCATTTCAGCTTCATTCACATGTTGTAGCACCATAACCTTGATCCCAGCATTCAGCAGACTGGCCTTCTCCTCTTCGTCTGATTGACCCCGGTCGTACATCGTCTGCTGTGAGTCTCCACGGACATGCGGTGTGTCCTGTCTCTGTCCAGCACCTGGCTCTTCTCCGTGCTGACGGGGCTCAACCCTGCTCTCACATGACATCACAGTCACTCCCCACCAAACAGCCCAGATATACAGAAAAAAAAAAAAAAAAAAAAATTTTCCAGCAGCAGTGCCCGACTGACCACTGTAAAGCCAGTGATCCAGAAAAAAAGCAACATCAGGTATGCATGGCTACATTACAGCTTGGTTTTTATTGTGGTGCCTAGAATAAAACAGGGGAGTTGCTTGAGAAAATAACCTTGAAACTGCAGTATCAAAACAATTATTTGAGCTCTAGCACACATTTTAAACAAATAATACATTGGATTTATGGTAAATGATTACAATTTAAAATGCATGATTAAAGACAAAATAGTACACTGTACACATTACTTTGAGGTCTGGGGTGGGGTTAAGAATTGTGCTATAATAACCCCTACAAACACAACTCATTATATACACTAACAGTTTAAACAAGACAGACATAGATGTTTGTGAAAGATGTCTTCTCTGTTTTAGAGAGATGAACATTGTTAAATTATACCATATTTATTACATCAAAAATAAATGTATAATTTACTATAGGTAAGGTTGGATAATTTTACATTCTGATTATTATTCATGTAATAATAAATATTACTGTTAGCCTATGGCATTCATTAATAACCATTGTCCAGTTTGTCCAGTGCTTTTATTAAGTTTTTTTTTTTTTGCATGATTTTGTGAAAATGGAACTGCTATTCTGAATTAAATTGCATAGGCTTCTTCATGTCTAGTTTTTGTTATTGTTCTACAGATCTGTGTACTAGTGTCAGACGCTACTTTTTTGATAAGAGTTGATGATACAAAACGTGTAAATGTTTCTTTTTCCATTTTCCTTACCGCAAGTGTTGTCCTGTCCGTGGGCTTTTTTGATTACTTTTGATTGTCAGTTTAAGTGCCTGATATTGCTATGTTACATAAAAAATGTAAAAATAAAAATCAAAAAAGAAAATTTAAAAAAAAAAAAAATAAACCAACATTAGTTATAATCTTTTGGAAATAAGATAAGATAAAGATATCGCTAGCCCTAAATTGCAATACATACAGTAAATATGCAATATATAATATGAATTGCTTTATTAACTTTCTTATGTATCAAATTAAGTTGGCCTAACTTAGCAAAGGGGAAGTCATGGCCTAATGCACCGAAAAAAATTATTATGGCCCCAATTAAATTAAGCATAATTACATTTTGCTAGTTTAATCCATTTAAATTTAGTTTTTGATTTTAATTAATAATTATTAGTTGGTTTTAAACAAATTATGATTATGATGGTATGATTCATTGAATTTACTTAAAATTATGGTAAGTGGTTGCAATCAATTTATTTTAGCTATATTTAATTAATTTTTTTAAGTAAATTAAATGAATCATTTTTTTCAGTGTATTTCCCATCATGCACTGGGGCATGAATAATTAAAAATGTTAAACTTTTCACAGTTTTCGAGTTGTATTTACACAGTTTTATGGTTGCTTTTGATGTTACTTTTAGTGACATTCATTTTTGTGACGCCTGAAGTTCATTTTCTACTCAAAATGACCCATTTATACTCAAACACTATTCACTGATTGTTACTGTCATTGTGTGTGGTGTACCATGTATTGAGGTCTCTGAGAAATGGTGAAAATTGAGTTACATTACAGACACTCTTGTTTGGGAGAGCAAAAATCTCTTGGATAAGAAAAATAAAGTTAGAGTTGAAAATATTGGATTTGCTTTATTTGTCTGGATATTATTGAAAGATACAATAGATAAAAAAAATACTGGATTAAAATTAATTTTAATATGTAGAAATTAAATGATTAAATTGATTTGGTTGCACAATTAATTCGAGTAAATTCTACTCAAAATAGTTTAGCTAAAATTATGAATATAATTAATCTGAAACTACTGAAAGAGATTAATAAACTGAATGTATAAAATATAAGTACAACCAATTTATAAAATATAAGTAAACTCAACTTATAAAATATAAGTTCACTCAACTTAAAAAATATATCTGGATTTAGATAAATTTATTTCCTGCAACCCCTTGACGTAATAAAATTAAGTAAATTCAACATAACATTTTTTTCAGTGTGGTTAGAGAGTCAGACTCGCAATTGAAGGGCTGTGAGTTCGAGTCTCGGGCTGGCAGGAATTGTGGGTGGTGGGAGTGCATGTACAGTGCTCTCTCCACCCTCAATACCATGACTTAGGTGTCCTTGAACAAGGCACCGAACCCCCAACTGCTCCCAGGGTGCCGCAGCATAAATGTGCTGCCCACTGCTCCGGATGTGTGTTCAATCCTGTGTGTGTACACTTTGGATGGGTTAAATGCAGAGCACGAATTCTGAGTATGGGTCACCATACTTGGCTGAATGTCACGTCACGTCACTCACTCAAAGGTAAGTCCAAAGATGTTAATAATAGCTGGATCTGGCAACCTGGCGGAGGCTGCCCCCTCACCCCACCAGCGTCTCGCAGCGATCAGTTTATACCACGGACTCCTAGCATTCTTGCAAAAGACTGTCTAAAGTGAATTAAACATGCAAACACTCATATGAGGAGTTTTAAACAGCATAGACTAGATGAACTAGTCATTCAGAGAGAATTTACGGAGGACCGGACATCGGTGACCTAACTATTCAAAACCAGGAAGAATGAGATTAGCTGAACAGCAACTATCAATTTAGGAAATACAAATTGTATTAAACTTACACTGATTTTGGAGGTCACAAAAAATATGTTTATTTGTCCGTTTCTCTTTTTAAAAGTTCCTGTCTCCTCTGGGAACAACTAAACCAGCCGTATTTGTACGATATGGCAGTCTATCATTGGTAACAATTTATTCAGTCCATGTAGCTAGACTTTTGGAGCATGCTAATTCAATGCTCACCAAACTAGCCAGGCCAATGTAAACAACTGCTTGTTACCTAGGAAACAGGTGTCTTAGCAGCTAAAGGCTAGAATCTCAGAACAAAAGAATCACTCCAAGAAATGATTCCCAGCGTTTCCAACCTAACACCATTCATTATTAATTGTCCTGCAGATCACTGTTTTGGCATTACAGTAATGTGAGAATGTAATGAATTGTACATGGATGCCGTTTGTTTTATCTCTCTTAAGCTATTGTGTTTAATTAGTTGTAAAAACATATTAGCCATGGGGAAATTCGATTTATTGCGGGTTAAAACAAAACACACTCAATCCTTACTGGTTCTTCTTTTCTTATTTTGTTCTGTATCGTCAAATATCTTAATTTCAACATGGATGGGTGTCCTATAAAAAATTCATAGGCAGTGAAATTCATTTCTTGGCTTGTATAAAGGCTTATTCATCTCTTTATGTTTTTTTTTCTTCGGGGTTGTGTTGTCATGAGCAAAGCACAAAGGTAAACCATCAAACAAAGAACAAACCTTCAATAAATATCAAACCCAAACACACCTGTCTCTATGCAATTACTCTTAGAAAGACGCTAAACATGCAGATCTTCATTTACATTCTAATCAAGTGTTTGCTTTTTAACTTTTCTCTAATTTAATACAGTTTTAGCTTTGAAAACATATTATCGGCATCAGTTTTGGGAAGGGAAATGTATTAGATTACAGATTACTACTACTATAATTAATATTTAAAATGTAAAAAGTAAAGTAATTATTACACATACTTATTAAATTAAATTTAAATGACTAAATCTGATAACTTTTCTAAATTTCTAATGAATGTTTTCAACTGTTAATCATTTTGAAAGATTTAAAGCAGGCAGGTTTAACCTTACAGTACTCAACACTCTTTGCTGTCAGACTTTCAGAACCCTTCTTTGCTTGAATTAAGATTGTATTAATTGAATTTAATTTTAAAGCACAGTCACCACAAAATCAGACTTTAACACCTCTTTTTACTTTGAGATGATTCTAAGGTTAAATACAGATTTAAATCATAAGATAGGTTAATACTGTAGCTATGATACTGTTTTTGAAATCTTTGCATATCTGTGACAGGAAACACTGGCATCTAACAAAGAAAATAGTTCATCTTAAAACATAAAGCATATGAAATAGGAAACAAGTTAAGCATGTGTCCTAAACTCCTGAATCAATGGCGTCTCATATTTTAAAGCAATGACATTTGGTAAAGAAATCAATCACATCTATATGTGTGTGAAAATATTCAGATGTAAACTCCTTTGTAATTATTAACATTTTCTTAAGTAATAATGTGTAATTATTATATATAGTTTTAAAATTCTAAAAACTTTTTATTTCCAGGTTAAAATTTGATTTTGCAGCAGGGACGGAGATGTTAACCTTATTGTGCATACTTAGATCCTGCGAATGCAGATAAAGATTTATTAATGTTTTATATTTAGAGGTGCTAGTCATACTGCACATTTCAGGGTGCCTCCCAGAAAGTGCGAAAATGACTGTTCTTTAAAACAACCAACTTTGGCAGACACACCCAGACACCAGTGGCAGTTAACTGTAATCCCACTCCTGACACTCATTTGACGTTTCACGGCTTCCAATAGTTTCTGCTAGGTCTTGCTCAATTGATCCAGTGTGATCAAGAACTCCTGGAGGGAAGAACTGACTACACTCAGTTCAAGAAATATATAGTTATACTTATTTGCAGAATACGTTCTCATTATGAGGGTCAGTGAATAAAAAATTATATTTCCTAATTCTTTATAAACGCATACAAACTATTTCATTGTATAAAGTAAAGAAATAGACATTACATTTTGTATCCCGTAAATATGTTTTCAACTGTCTTTTACTTCAGGCCACAAGCTCTTAATGCAGTAGCTTCATGTAGTTATGTTAGTACATTGCTGGTTTCAGCCACACCTTGCCAGTAGACTGCAATCTGATAGACGCTGTGTACAGAGTGCTGTGTAGGGGGACAAAGAAAACAGGTTTGTTTTACAGCCATGTAACTCCCCTGGCTCACCATCTGCTTATGAGTATGTACGTGTGCGTGTGTGTGTGTGTGTGTGTGTGTGTGTGTGTGTGAGAGAGAGAGAGAGAGAGAGGGAGACTGTATATTTGTTTTTGGAGGACTGACCTATTCCTCATCATTGCCACCAACCAGGAAGTACTGAATCGTTTACATACAGTAAACCATTGTGCACTTTTTTTAAAATCCTTCTAAAACTCACCGTTATTTTGAGACATGAGGAGTGGAAAAGAGAAGAGTGTGGAGGACTGGACAGGAGAAACAATGCATTGTTATGCCCTTAACAGTTGGTGAAAGAGTGATGTCATCGTGTTATGCCAACAATGACTTGTTTCTCAGTCATCAGAACTTGATCAACCGGCGTATTAGTGAAGTAAATGAGGGGTGACGTGGTTATTTTGTACAAGGAGGAGCATTAATGAGATAAGGAATACGAGGCACTTATAAATTCAGTTACAGATACAAAAAAAGTATCACTAAGGATTATCTTAATTTGTTTGCAATTGCTAAGAACAGAATGTCCTCAATAATCAAGAAACTGTGGTTAGGAGTTGTGATTAAAACCCTTTGCAAACTAAAAGGGGAGTTCCCTATCAGTATGACTACTTCTTATCCAGCCTAAAGCTATGTCACAGCCGTTTAAACACGTGTTCATCTTGACAGCCTGTTCTACTTCATAAGCAATCCTAGGTTAACCTCACCCTCTGTTGGTTGGAATCTAGTTTGACTACATCTGAGCAAGCACAGACCAGTGCTGGAATTCTCCACCGTGTTTCCGGCAATGTGGAATTCTCTTGTGATGTCACGCGATGGAAAGCTCTTCTGCTGCCTTCACTTCAACTTATTCAACTCATTTTAATGCTCAAAAACATTAAGTCGATTTTATAATTGACCTAATTTTTTTTTATCTGATGTTCTGATGTAATGTATCATAGAAGTAATGGTTCTGAAGGGGTAACTTAAACTATGATCATTGGAAAACACCTGGCACACGAACTAAATTAATATCTTATTCCGCAAAAATACATTTAATTCACCAAAAATGGCAGTAATATATAACATATATTGAACTGCAAAAATAACTGCAAAAAAAAACTGTTTTCAACATACCAAAATTTAAATTAGATAAACATTTCTCATATTATAACAGTTTATTCACTATAGTTTAGAAAATATTGATAAAATATGAGAAGAACTTGATAATGTCAGATAACTTTGATAGAAAGATATGTAATGGATTACAATCAACCAAAAATTATCCAGAAAACTGTTTGTATGACATTATTCATTATTTATTATTTTTATTATTTATTATTTTATCAATACTTTGTTGGGCCAGCCGTAGCAATGCTTACAATGGTGTTCAGTCTGCGGTGTAAAAAGGTCACATTAGCAATTAAATAAATCAACTTAAGCAAAACATGGTCAGGTCAAAGTGTATAAATAATATTTGCTCCCAAATTTTTATCAATTTTACTGTTAGTCCACTGTATGAAGAATTTTTGGGTACAATATTTCACAGTTTATTTTATTTTGCTTTCCTTGCTTAAATGACTGAATAATTTTTGTTTTGAGAGTAGATAATAAGAAACGTCTCTAATGCATCAGATCAGCTTATTAGTAAAATTTCTGAAGGATCATGTGACACTAAACCTGAAATAATGGCTCCTGTATAGAATAAATAACATTTTAAGATAAATACACAAAAACAAAACAGTTTTAACTTGTAACACTATTTCACAGGATTACCGTTTTAACTGTATTTTTGATCAAATAAATGCAATCTTTGTGGTATAAGAGACTTCGTTACCTAAACATTAGAAATGTACATTCAGAAAATGAATAAAAGATCCTTTGTAATCCTAAACATGGTTACTTATAGTTTCTTTAAATCTACTCCAACCAATGACAAAAGAGATAGGTCCTTCTATGCTATAGTTTAAAGTAGGGTGCCAAATGCTGCATTATAGCTGCAGACAAAACCCTCTGTGACAGACTTAATATTTCAGAGATAACAGAAACGTCAAATAAAGGGCCATTGTGTAGGTTTTGTATCAGAACTTTATTGAGCCATTGTGCCATTTTACATTTCAACTTCAAATGAATCATTCATATGACCATTCATAGCAGTTTGCGTTTGAGTACATAAAGGTAGAAAGCTCTTTTATGTATCATTGTCCTGCTGTCCTTGCACCTCACTATGACAGGGGCCTCACTGGCAGTGTGCTTTCCACAGCAACACAATGAGGTCCTGGCAGAACAGGGCAAATTGAGGTAGTTAAAAAGGAGCTCTGTTCACATGTAACTGGATCTTGCTTTGCTCTGAGGCCAGGCATTCCGGTCGACCCACCGAGGAGTCACATGAACACAATGACCAGGCCAGATTTACTGACAGCCATTAACATACACCTTACCTGACCGCTGAAAACATGCCTGACTGACCCGATACAATCGAAAGAAATGTCTCAGACACACTCAGTTAAAGTCTGCACCTTTCAAGCGCCACAATTTATGTTATGTTCACTTTCGTTGCTCCAATCCGCATATTTGCAAATCAGCAGTTAGTTGGAGAGAAACTATTCAAAACATACTGCTACAAAGTGAACCCTGTGGGGTTTTTTTCCATGTGAAATTTAGTTACCATGGTAACAATGGAGGATCGTAGTGTTGGGTAATCAGCATGTGACAAAAATCCTTTTATCGTGCCCATTTCTGATCTAGCTTTTTACTTGGGACCCGAATAGACTCAGTAAATTTTTCAGTACATATCAGAAGAATGGTAGCACTTTATTTTACAGTCCTGTTCCTCATGTACATAGTATGTACTTATTATAGTAATTACAATAACTATGTAATAACTAGGTACTAACCCTGAACCTATACCCCTAAACCTAACCCTACTCCATGTAGTTACCTTGTATTACCAGAACTTTCTTAGATAAATTCACTGTAAGTACACTATAAGTACATGTTAGTACACGTACTGTAAAATAAAGTGCAACCAGAAGAATTATGATGTAATTCCTTGAAACAAAATACAGTGTGCAAAAACATAAAATATACATACAAGTGCATGTCCCAGATGCCTTTCTTGCCAAGGCCAAATTACTTTTCTTGCGGGTTTTTTGCAGAAACTTTGACTCATAACACATGGAAGAGAATTGCAAAATATCAATCTTCCAGTGCAGGATTCACAGTTTCTCTATACATATAAAAATACGACCCAATAACCACATAAGTGAACACTGTTGGGAGTTATAGCCGACGTTTGCATCCTAATGACACCTTTCTTGATAAAAGTTAGCATGACAGGAGCTTGATTTGAATATGTTGATAGGAAAATGACATTTTCTATATCCTTCTATCAAACACACTGAAGTTCTTCTTTCATTGGGTTGGTTGAGAGGACATTAGCATGTAACGGACGGCATTACCAGACAGTATTAGACACAAGTTATTAGATCTAACCATGTCTGGTAAGACGCCCATCAACAGGCCTGGCTCAGTGACCTCACACCTGATAAAGAGGAAATGATGTTAACTCACCAAATTAAAATTATCTGAAAAATGTGCTGTTTGGTTTATGCCATAAAACTATTTTGTTCAGAGCAAACATTTGCTGAGGTTTGAGTTCACAGCCAAAAAATGAACCTGCTAGGATTTCAAAAGGGACCTAGATTACGTGGTTATGTAAATGTGGGCAATAAAATAAAGGGAGATGGTGAGTGACAAATGAGTCCATTTCATACACAAGCAAAGAATAAAAAATTACCCCATATGAGCAAACATGGGTGTGGTTCAATTCACCCACCTTAAACAAACATTCAGTGCCTAAATGACTTTACAATCATTGCTTCAACCCACACATCATGCTTTAAGTTATAACATAAATAAAAAAAACAGTATTTTTTGTTTCCTAAATAAATTCACAAGTGGCAAAGGACATAATTATTCAGATTCACATGTTAAATCAGGTAAAGCTCATAAAAAATAGCATCAAAGACCTGCTATCATAAAGATAATCTACTGCTAAAATGACATGTTTAACATGGAGATCTGCCAATATGGTTTTCTGTGGGAAAATATATAGTCAGGGATAAAAGACGGAGAGGGAAAATGGGAAGAGGAGGAGTTGAGGATGTCATTATGTCTATTTTTAACAGGAGGGTTATGATGAGCTCATGTGTCAGTTGCAGGATGTGCCACGCAGGTAAAACGAGCTGGACCAATCACAGCTCACCTGCTATCACAAAAGCCACACTGAACATAAGAGGGGGAGGGGACAAGGAACTTTCAGCAGGTCTGGTTTAACAGTCAACCGACTGGTATTCTTTAACTAAGGCTGGGTGGGGTTCAGACGTCTGAAACACAAAATGGGACAAGGACATGAAAGAAACAAAGCCCTTCGAGTCTCTTCTCAGATAATTTCTAAAGGCTTTCATCTAATGCAGCATGTCACAATTATGAACTTTCGAACTGCTACCACATTGTTTTCTAAATGGTTTCCCGTCACATATAAAGGTATATCCTACGTCAGTTCTAGACTACATCAGGAAGTGCAGAGAGGCCGTTGTGGTTTCTGTGGAAACATGGCTTATGCATTCACTATTTACCTAATTGCCAAACAAACACACGCTCTGATGTGGCTTTCTCATCCCAACGGTGGAAACAAAGACAAAACAATTGCTGTCAAAGCAATGGGTGATAAGAATTGCTACCATGACAACAGCATGGTAGAGTCTTTCCCATATCATATCACATAAGAGGACATGTACAGTAAGTTGCAAGTAGACTAGCAATATGACATTACAAACTTGAGTGAACCAACATGAGGACTTACCCATGAAGCAATGAGGTCACCCAACAAACATCGTTACCAGACAGTGTTAGAAAACAGATACACAGTCCAGCACTGTCAGGTAAGATGACTGCTAAGCGCCAGCGGAGAGGGTTGATATTTCCAGGACACTGACACAGAAAGATCTGGATCTGACGTTCGAGGACAGCCATCATCATCATTACCAGGCAGTATTAGAGAAAATAATGAAATCCAATGCTGCCTCGTAAGATGGAGAAGACTACCCAAATCATTCTTAATAAGCAGGGATAATCTTAGTGTGGTGAAATATATCAAGTGCCACATTAAAACACATTGCTGGAACTTAGTACTAACAGAATTAAAAACGACTAATTCCTTGTTTAAATTGGACTGGTAACGGCATCATTTGGGGAGTCAACCACAGAAACTACACTTAGAATCAACAGGGCTCTGACTCAGTCTGCCAACTGTCCCAGACAAAGGGTATGCCAGCAAAATAACCTGCTTAAAAACAGGTAGAGCTAGTACTGCACATGGCTTTGTTCGTTTGAAAACTGCATCTGAGGTGCAGAGTGGGCCACAGAGACAGTTAATAATTGCCCAAACCTGTTCTGACTGGTCTGATTTTACATTATGGCCAGACTGGGAGGGCTGTTTGCCCTTAACAATATAATGTTGAGACAACAAAATATGCATTTCTGCTAAACGGCGCCCCTCAAAACCAACCCCTTTGATTCTGAAAGCAACAAAGGCCTAGCTGGGTGGCATTGAACGATTTGCTCATCCTCACAAACCAAAAACCCCAGGTGTCTTAATAAGTGTGAGAGAAACGGTATTACTGCGAGTGTGGGAAGGGTTAATGGATGCTAATAATAGTTGACGCATTGTGTGGTGATAACAGCGTGTAGGAATGTTATTCCAGACTGACCTGCGACCAAATTCGGCATTGAGAAAGTCCTTCCTGTTTACTGAGTAACATCTGCAGCGCACAAAGTGAGAAAATTTATCTTTGGCACACTGACAGTCGAATATTTTTTCACAAATGTTAGCATAAAGGCTAAATATTGGAATGAACTGGTAAAATTACTCAATGACCTGATTTTACTTATAAAATAAAAGTAGATCAGACTTTTTGAGCGAATGTGTAGTAGTAGTAGTTGTTACGATGATCATTTTCAAATGCCTTAAGTGGGAAAAACAAACTCAAAATCATGCTAATTCTTTAAAACAATTCCCACAAGCAAAAAAATGACAAAGAACTGAATTTATAGATCTCGTGAGAAAATGAGGAATGAGGAGAGTTGTTAGAGAGAGCAGAAGAAGAGAGAATGGGAGGGAAAGAGAGAAAGAGAGTGCAAACGTAAGGGTAGAGAGATAGAGCGCCTGTAACCTTACCGTCATGAAAGGGACCCTGGTAAAATAACAAAAAAAGCAAGTAAGGGTGGAAATAAAGACAAAAAAATTCTCAAATTTCCAGCAAGTGCTTGAAAAGGCTTCTGCTTCCCCTTGCTCAGTCAGGACCCATGAAATTAAAAGCCCAAGCAGACCTGCTCTCCCAGACCGCAGCCTCTATTTGGTTAATCATCAGCATTATAAACCAGTGCAGCAGGCCTTCTGAGAAAGAAAGAAAAAGAGGAAGAGAAGAAAACAAGAACAAGTCAGAAGCAGAAAAATGTTTTAAGCACATACTTGAGGGTTCTCGTCTATCGTCAATGTCCGTCTGTTAGAATAGGTCTCCCCTGTTCTGTTTTTCTCTCTCTTTCCCTCACATTTCAGCTGCCGTCAGGTGAAGGTTTAACCTTTCCTGGCTGTCTGCACGGGTCTCTGGGTTGAGAGTGAGGTGTGATCAGGTAACCCTGCCCTCCTGGTTGGAATGTGACTCCATGCTGAAATGGACAACCTGAGGGGTAAACTAGGCTTGGCCTTAATCAATAGTTTGTGAAGAACAAAGACGAGGAAACCCTAAACCTTACTTAAAGGCGGGTCTTGCTAGGAGGACTCTAATTGTGCTTCAGGTTTAAATGGATGTGTTGTTTCCTACATATAGGAAATAAGTAGTCGATATTTTCCCTGGTTTCTGAGTTTAAATTCGCCCTGAGGTCATGCAAAACTAGTATATTTGCTTGCTCAAAATTATTTTTCCTGATAGGAATAGGAAGTGGATATGGGTTATTTGCATACGCAGCATTTGTGGTATTTTTTTTTCCAGAGTTTCCAGAGAATCCCTTTTAATATTTCAGAATAATTATGCTAAATTTATTTTTTTAACTAAATTAAATGTTTTAAAATGAAAAAATGTAAGTTAAATAAAACTGAAAAGAAAAAAAAATGCAAAGCTGCTTATAGAACGTGTTACATGAACACGCTTAATGTGCACTGAGGCAGATTGCTGCTCTTAAGTACACAAGTTCAATGTGCCGCACTTCCGTGACCTCTCACCCATGCATGGTAATTAATACGCCATTTTCTTCTCTCACACGGAGGAACAAATACTACGGCACGAACCCCTGCCCGCTTCCAGCACTAACGGCTCTGTGATAAAGGCTTCATCGGCCTCCAAACATGGAGATCTGTTACCTTTCCACATTGTCCGGGGGAGAGCTTAACTCTCATAATGCTTCGGCTGGGTTATAGAACTGTGACAAACGACTCATTCAGACGAGGGAATGAAACGGACTCATTTTCCTCCACCCACCAATCAAAACCCTCCACCTCACTGTGCATCCATTGTGCAGCCTAGCCGACATTTTCTTTCCATTGCAGACAAGTCATTTATCAGCAATAAAGAAATGAAAGATGACATAAGCCTGCCTTCAGATTCGATATCTAGACTGTCACGTCAAAAGAAGAGTTATTATTAATCTAAAGCAGCGATCGTGACTATAAAAAAAGAAGGATAAAAGAGCAGACGACAGCATAGTGTGTATAAGCTAATAGACACTTGTTTGCGTTTCGCATCAGAAGCCGACAAAACAGCAATCATCATCTCGCTTCCTCTGAAATCATGCCAAAAAACACGCAAAGACAAGTCTTACTACAAACAGTCAGGTGAGCAAAATACCATGAATCTTCACATGCTTATAGAATGAAGAAAATACAAACTAAATGCTGCTATTTTTCCACTTCAAAATATGAAAATATTTTTAATAATTAGAAAAATAATTCACAACACTCTTCTATATCAACAAAGGCCTTCTTGTCAGTCATTAGACATCAGCGAGCGTTCTTCTAATGCTGTATTTTCACAAAAGTAGAGAGGGCTCCTAAGCCCCCTCTTTATCCCCTATGAGAAGTCTGGCGGTTTGCCTCTACCTGCCCAAACTGGTCTATCCAGTCAAGGAATGACGGTTTGTGTCTATTGTGTTCCCTTTTTCTTTTCTATTTAAATGGATTGGAATATGATACAGATTATCAGAGCCCCAACCAACTTTAAAAAAACAACCCCTTCCTGTTCCCGTGTCACCTATGAGTTTACTTGGTACTGAACAAACTGTAAATACCACTATGTAGCTAACATGACATGGTCTGTTAGCAAACAGGAACAAAACTAAGGGTGGGTACAACGAGCGCAAACATAAACTCGTGCAATCTATGCGATACAAAAAGACATGAATAATTTGAGAAGGAAAAAAGTTACCCGTTCCGTCCTCGAACCCATCCACTAGATACTAGACACACCACGCTGCGTCAGTTTCGCCGCTTCACAAGCACGTCCTTCTCTTCTCTCTTCGACTGAACGACGCCCTTTAGATTTTTGCAACCCGAAAGCCAGGAAGGAGACCATCTTTAGATGGGAAATTGGATTCCCAACATAACGCTGGGCGTAGAAACGAACCAGTCTTTGTCTCCACAAAGACGCTCGTTGCCGGGAGCTCGAGGTGATGCTACCTGTTTAACCTCTTTGAGAAGAGAGACAGAATTTGTAAAGAGCTTGCTTTACATGTAACAGGCCCCCTCCACTCCCACAGGTGTAATTTTCATGCCACAGCCAATCTCCTTAGCCCCTAGCGCTTGCAGGTGTGTCCCAAACTCCATGATAGGTCAGTCCCGCCCCGGAGAGCCCTCTCCTACCACCTGCCCCCGCCCAACCTGCTTTTTGTTTATGATGTCATCTCCAGTTTTGCATGATTGCACCTTCTTTTCCTATTTCAACAGAAATACTCCATTCATGTCTACTCTAAAACAGACTCACCTGATTCAAAAAAACCAGAGAGAAATTACAAATATGAAAACATGGCCTGTACAATCACAGAAGTAAAACTAAGAAGCAAGTGCCCTTTGCTCGTTTCATATTCCCACACCCATCTGAACTGTAACCTCTGTCATATAAAGCACAAAGACAACGAGTTAGACATTGTGAGCCGAGGGGACCCAGGTAAACTCAGGGTTGTGGCTGTATGTCATCAGGCCTTGAGGCATCTGCTCTAATCCACCGTCTACTGCAGGCTGGTGGGCCTGACTACACACTGGGGCCCAGCGTAATAGCTGGATTAGTTTAAACAATACAGACTGACTTGATACTAATCCTATGTCTAACAAACTGTCAAAGAACGTCAGGAAAAGATATCGTATTGGGCTAATATGGGCCCATTCTTCAGAATTCATAGCATTTAGCGTTATTGTGATTTTTGGGAAGTTAGTAGGAAATTTTCAACTGTGCAAACTAACATTTATTTACCTAATGCACATAATAAACTTAAAAATAATAAAAACTAAATAATAAACTTTTTTATATAAAAAACACAAGCAAAGCTAAAAACACTAGATATTATATTATCAT
This sequence comes from Carassius auratus, assembly GCF_003368295.1. NCBI lineage: Eukaryota > Metazoa > Chordata > Actinopteri > Cypriniformes > Cyprinidae > Carassius > Carassius auratus. The sequence continues at coordinate 1,780,412 of NW_020523286.1, read as the reverse complement.
GACCTACACGATCAGTTGCATGACTATGAGCCGACCTGTCTTTCAGGTAATCATATAATGGATAATGAGAACATTACCGACATAGGAACTGTCAGGGGCACAAAGGAGCACATCTTAATGATGTTGTTAAGGGGGTTTAATGGGCAAGTGACTCCTCAGCCATCACTGATTGTCTGTGAGCATCATGCCGGAACAAAAGTCTGAGGTTTTTCCCATGATAACCCGATACTTCAAGGTGTGGACCATGTTGACCTGCCACCTTTGCCATCAAGGACACATTAATCTCGTCAGACCAATCCTAACTAGAACTAAAAGCATAAAACTTTTACTTGTGAGGAACACAATGCGGTTAACTTTATGACATATTTAAGAATCTGCACTATTGCACAAGTGAAAGATGCTATTTCGATCATTCATAAATCATGCAGGAGAACATGATCATTAGGAACTGCACTTGTAGAATAAAAAATAAATAAAGAAAATCTGACATTGAATGTAACATTTTCACTCCAATTGCTATATTGACAATACGATCTATAATTCTAAATTGCATTAAACTTAAAAAATAAATAAATAAATAAATAAATAAATAAATAAATAAATACAATAAATATAAGCATTTTTAATAGTGGTCTTAGACTTTTAGTTTTCACTGTATATTAAAAAGAAACTAAAATGAACATGCCAAGCTACATGCAAAATATAAATAGTGAATCATATATTTTTTAGATGCAACTACAAATTCAAAGTACTGTTACCAGTAATTCACTGAAAGAAAATAGATTCAATGTAACTAGTTACTCATTGATTCCCATACGATGTTCTGTTTGATACAGTATTTCTTGATCAGTGGAGCAGAGAAGTGCTGCACTAAGATAAATGGGGACAAAGGGCCATATCCATTAAGCGGCCGACTGCTCAGTGCTTCTCTCCCCTGGCTGTCCAGTGGCAAAGACCCCCCCCCCCCCGGTATGACTTGAAGGAAATTGTCCTGTCTAAAAGGTTTGCTTTGTTTAGCATTCTTTCATTTGCATTCCAAATGAGGTTTGAGAGTGAACTGGCCAGGTACAACCAAAACTCATTTGGGTAGAGATAGATATCAGCCCTGGCTGTCACGCAAGGCTAGTGGAGGGGACAGACATCAGCTCCCTTTGCAGGAGATCCATGCAGCAGGCTGCAGGCCCTGCCCTTCGACAAGAAGAGAGCAATCACGATGATACTGTATGTTCATCTGCCACTATTTCATATCTTTTTCAACTGCTCGTCAATAACTTCTCATAGTAAAACGTAAGCATTGGCAGAAGCACATTCACTTATTTACTTACACATGTTCTGTGCCTGATCGACAACAGATGAAAATAAACAATGTAAATGAATAGTCATGTGCTGTTTTCCATATTGGTTTGCATTTGGGAACCAGAACGAACACTGGGGATGAGTCACTCCTCACTGGAGGCAAACAAATGACTCATTTGGATTAACTTCTTTCATTCTCTTGATACAACTTGAATATCTCATTTATACAAATCAAACATTCCATGTTCACGACAACTGAACATCATTTTGTTATTCTTTACTAATAAATAAATAATATAAAAAAATAAATATTACATGAAAAATGTATCAGGCTACTAAAATTGTAATTGGCATGGTAACTGAAATTAGTATACCTAAACAGAAATATATATATAAAAATTTTAAAAATGACAAAAGAACTTAAATTCTAATTAAAACTAAAAATATAAAAATAAAAGCTAATTCCAAAAAAAAAAAAAAGTTGTAAAAGGAATAATACTAAAATAACATGGGTACAAGCTAAACTCAATCAATCAAAAACAATTAAATAAAATAAAAAACCTGGAGGTTATGGTTAAGCTAAATCATGTTAGCATACATACTGTTAATGTCTTTTGGCTATATTTTTGAAACAGTGAGTATTCGAATATTTTCAAATGTTTAAAGCATCTGATTTTTGAAAAAATACATTTCAGCTAAATCCCAGTCTTTAGATGACCTTCGAAATTTTCCATATAAATTCCTTTGTGCAAAGGTACTTCTGGTAACTGCTATGTTTTGGGATACAGTACATTAACCTAAGGCGCTCATGCTGTGTTGCGAGTTTGAGTCTGGCTCGCATCATTTGTCTATCCTGCCAATCCTTTTCAGTGCACTTTATGAGTCTTTATAAATAATACATGTCAAAAACAAAAAAAGTAGCATGAATAAAACTAATAATATGAAAAAGCGCAGTGCTGCAAAGTGATTGTGTATTTTACCAGTCCATGTCTATCAACACCTGTTGTATGTTTTTATCTCTTTGTGTCTCTCACTCTATTTGCTTTGCTTTTGTTTTTTGGTCAGACCAACTCCTGTGTAATTATAGAGTTTTGTGTGTTGTCTTAGCAGGAAATGAGAGCTTAGTCCAGATGGACTCTTGTTAACTAAATCTTTTTTTTTTTTTTTTTTTTTTTTTTACACAGTTCATAATATAAACCTGCTATGAAAACAAAACCTACCATAATGTCACAAATCTCTATAACTTCCCTTCCTGCATCTTGAAAAGCTTCTTCACCTGTGGAAATTCACCAGGGGATGGAGGTTTTGAGGGAAGGCATAAACGAATAAGCAACCACAGCCTTGCTCTGACTTGCCAAGCATTACCTTCATTGGGTAATTGGCCTCTGGGGACCGTGGGTGTAGTGCATGTGTGTCACCGAGTCCGTCTGTGTGTCCCCGAGGAGAAGTTGCCATAGGTGAAGGGAAAAGAGTCAGACCTACCAATTAATGATGCCCTGTCTGTTTCACCACAACACACTACAGTAGTTAACACATCAAACTGGCCCCTGCTTGATAATTCAGAACTGACAAAATGACTACAAATATTTCAGGAAAAAGGGCATGAGAGTTTATCATTAACATCAACATTAGTTTATTCAACTCTTTCACATAAATTGTTAGTTGAGCATGTACAAGGCTATGATGCAGTGACACAAGAAGTCTGCAGTCAAAAGTGTTTGAGGCAAACAGAAATTTCTGAAGGAGCTGATGCAATTATTCTGCCTCATTTCGTTGTGTTTGTGATCAACGTTTCAAAAGAAATGTTGTAATTTTAGACAGATGAAACAGAAACGGAAGCACTTCTCTCCATCCAAATGGATATTCATCAAAATTGGTTCACAAGTTTAAGTTGACAGTTTATTGAAACAGAAAATTAGCAGACTTCCAGCATAACTGTTTAAATAAAGCAAGCATCTGATATCACAAATGTAATGTCATTTTTGTCCTGATGTGTGAATGGTGGTAAGAAGCATAAAAGACAAATCTGTCACACACACACACACACACAATGAGCAACTATTGTTCCCTCAGTTGTAAGAAACCATAGTATACAAAAGTTCAATGTTTTTCCTATAATTTAATCAATGCATTAAATTAATCAAAAGTGAATATAATTGCATTTATTATGTTACAATAATACTAAGAAAGAAAAAGGGCTTTTGAACATTGTAATCATGAAAGAATCCTCTAAAAAATATCATGGTAGGGTTTCCACAAAATTGTGAAGCAGCAAAATTGTTTTCAGAGTTGAAATGTATCTTGATCACCAAATTTCTGAAGGATCATGTGACACTGAAGATGTAAATAATGGCTGCTGAAAATTCAGTCGGGCAACACAGGAATCATTCACATTTTACAATACACTAAAATATAAAATTCCTCGCAATATTACTATTTTAACTGTATTTTAGATCTAATAATTGCAGCCTTTGTGAAGATAAAATACTTTTTTCAAAAACAGTAAAAAAAACAACATACCAACCTAAGTTATTTTGGGTTTATTTACCAGACGCTGCCACAATAATGCAGAATTTGTCTTTAGACTCAAACACACAAAACAAAACAAACAGTCCAGGCTATCTTTTACAACTGCAATGCACTGGTTAATGTCAAATTAATATCAGATCAAAAAAAATCCCATTTAGATTCAAAGCAACCCTAGTCCATATTATATTGACTCTGCACACACACATCCAACAAAAAACCTCTCTTTCCTGGTATGACCCTCAACAGACCATCAAACACACCTGTGCTGGGCCTGTTTTATGTCAACTAACATAATGAGGGAAAAACAAGAGCGAAGGAGTTTGTTTGGAAAACGAGGCTGGCTGTTGTCCCACAGGTCTCTTCTTCCATTGTTTCGGCTAAAAGCCTCGTCTGCTCGCTCAGCTTTTAGACACAGACTGCATTGTCAGGCAATATATGCTTTTCAGGAGCCGATGCTACAAGCAACCATTAAAACAACTCCTACTATTACACACCTGCAGGCACAATCCTTTTAAGAGAGTGTTTGCTTATTACATTATCACAGAACGTTGTGGGCAACATCAGAGCCCATTGATTCTGCATGTAGGTCTCCATTTATAATGATAAGGGATCAATCGGATTTCAGGGTTCATGCTATGTGAATGTCAATGTCACAAAAACGTCCATGTTCCTTTATCCTTTGTTTCAACTTGAAAAGAGCTTGTGGGCACAGATGGAAGAGCAACAGAAGGGCTGATAATGATGCAAGATCTGTTTGCGAGACTGTCTGCCCACAGGGAGCTCTGATCATGGGGAGACAGAATCATCCACAGGCCCCTCCGGACCCGTTACCACGGAGGGAGCTGGATGTACGGGCCACAGTTATGTTTCATCAATCCTACCCAGATCAAAAGAGGCTCAGAGACATTTCAAAGTTGAGAATAAAATGGCAAAATGCGATTTCGAAGGATTTCAAGTACCAGAAATTGTGAAAACTTGAGAGAACATCATTAATCCACACTAAGGCAGGTGTCAAGAAACAGTCTCCAAATGAAAGTGATGAGTATCTTGAAGGCATCCTTGTTCATAAAAGCCCTTAGATATTTTCAGGAGTATGTAGCATGGCTTTATAATTTTTCTGCGAACAGAATTTGTATGGCATCGCAAAAGGTGATCTCTTTAATCAGGGCTGTATCTCAGAGCGTGGAGGGAAATCCCAAGAGGTGCTGCCGCTTTCCTCCGGGTGATAGCAATATTCACAGCAGTGAGAAACAACTCCTGACACATGGATTCCCATTACAGACAGATGGCGAATCAGATTTTCCCACAATTTTCTGATGCCATTCAGATCAGCCTCCAAATCTGTTGTATAAATGACTGTTATTATGAATCTCAGCATGAGTCACTGATGAATCAAATCGCAGGGGAGTGCCTTTGACTCTTATGTGTATGTGATGAATGTAACATACACAATCTCTCCAAGGCAAACTTGATTTACATACGGATTATACAACTGCAAAGCTAAAGCATGCCTCGGGTTTTTAAAAAGAATACCGGATGAGTCATTTTCATGTGTAGGAAATTCATACAGCTCAACCAGCCCTTTATCGCCTGTGATTAAGACAGTTCAAAAGAGCAGGGAACCGAAGGGCCCAATTAAAAGTGATTTATAGATGTGATCTAGGAAAGAAACTTTGAAAATTCAGTGGAAATGGGTGAGCAACCAATTAGCACGGATGTCTCTGAACTTGAGTTGTCCACACAGAAATAGCTTTAGCAAATGAAAGATGGACGTCAGTGCAGTGCCTATTTGACTAATTAACTGAAAATATGAAGTGGAATTAGTGCAAAGTACTTTTTCTCCAGCAGTAAGTTATACATTCTGTATGAGTTATGTACACACACACACACACACACACACACACAAAACAGAAATATTACCAATAGTGTATTCATCCACAGAAAACACAAAAAAACAAGCAAAGATTCAAAGTTCTTCTCATGCTGTTCACTGAAAAAAACTATAAGTAAGATTTACTTAATTTTTATTTTGCAAGTTTACAATTTAATTACTGAATTAAGTAAAATCTACTTAAGTATGCTAAAATTATCAAAGAAAATAAGTTAATTTAACATGGCCAGTTAGAGTTAATTTCTACTTTATTATTTTAAGTTAAATCTGCAAATCTCAAGTACATTCTGGTTTCATTTATGGATTATAAACTTTACTTAGTAGCAGTGAAATAAACATGCTATTATGACATGCGGCTCACTTATAAACATAATTAAACAAGCAGACAACTTGTTATGGACCCACTTTATATTAAGTGGCCTTAACTACTATGTACTTACATTTTAATTAATAATTAGTACAATGTACTTATTGTGTACATACATGTTATAAATTGTACTTATATTAAAAAAAAACTACATGTAATTACATCTGTATTTAATTTCTGTAATTACATTTATAATTACACTGTTGACCCATACTTGGCACCTTAACCCACCCTTAAACTTACCCATACCTCCAACCCTCTCCCTGACCTTCCCCATCCCACCTCAATAGCAGCAAAAGTGTTTTACAATACAATATGAACACAATAAGTACATTGTAAGTAATTATTACCCAAATGAACACAGAGACCACAATACTTTGTACACCATACACAGTGACAGTAACAATCAGTAGATACTGTTTGAGTATTAATGGGTCATTTTGAGTACAAAATAAACTCCAGATGTCAGAAAGTAGTAAGTTACTAAACCTAACTTCGAAAGCAACCATGAAACAGTGTAAATGCAACTCGAAAACAGTGAAAAATTTAACATTTTTAATTATTCATGCCAGACTGCATGATGGGAAAAACAGGAACATAACTTTGATATGTACTTTAAAAAAAACACAACAAACAATTCAAAATAAAGTATACTTATAAGTTCAAATTTAATTTCTACAAGCTTAAATTGAGTACTAATAATATAGATGTTACTCTTTTTTTAATTCTTGCCTGAACTAAATGATTTAATGTAGAAATTACGTTTGTTTTTTTTAATATAGTATTTACTTCACCAAAATCATTTTTATCACTTTTCTTAAGTATATTTTCCAAACGGCATACTTTATGTTCACCTGCTTTACATCATGCAAATCTTTTTTTTTTTTGGTGAATGGTGAGGAATCAAAGTCCAATGCTCTAAGCACCATCTGACACCATTCTCCAAATACTGTCTCTACGGGAGAGCTACACTGCAGCACATTTGCCCATGTTAATAACACAGCACTATCAGAGGGCTGGGTAGTTTTATTGCTGTACAAATACAGCCCAGCAGGCCAGTCTGTCAATAAAGAGTCTGCTTATGCAACAACAAGCAAAAGAGAGAGAAATTCAAGCTTCTTCAGCACCTTTAAACCTTAGATATTTTAGAAAACTAGAGTGCTTGACATAATTTTTTTTTTTTTTTTTTGCAATTTAAAACAATTGAACAATCTAATTTCCAAGTAATGCAGTATGATCCAAACAATCCACAATGCAGTTATTGGTTAATTAATGTTTTATCAGAATGCTTTGCGTGCAGTTTTATGGCTCAGTGTTATGGAACCAAACCACAAGGGTTGAGACTGTGTTTTTAATGACAGTAATATAGACTTGGTACACTGATCAAATTTAATCTTCACTAACAACACAGCAAATTCCCGTTGAACAACCCTGCCATGACCACCTTTACAAGGTGTGCCTACATGTTGTTGACATAGCTTTTAGCTTTTAAACTCTCCATATGAGCAAGCAGCTGTATGTGGATGAGGATATTTGAACTATTATCACAATAGCACAGCATATAATCTAATGATACACACACACCCACCCCAACGTGCCAGACCAGCAACATCCCTATACCTACGTATACATCATGTCAAAAATCAGATCAAAGAAATGCTACTATCAGTTATAATCAAGTTTCACATTTCTGAATGTAAAAATTATGATGGCATGGCTTTGTTATGCTGGGATTGCACTAGGGGTTGACCGACTTCTGATTTTTTAAAGTTGACTTTTATATGATGAAGTGTCAAGTCAAAGTCGACTCGCTGATGACATCATTAATGAACAAATAAGTCTGGAGCTGTCACAAACCCCTTATGCACAGCTATGGCATAGGACACAGAGAAGCACGCATGGCTATTGCTCCTATATACACATGTGCCGGTATTCGGTAATGCGATATATCATGGTAAAGGATATGCATGATATTGTTATCGTGGATACTTCTAAATACAGTGAATAATTATATATTACAAATTATTCCGAAATTGGAATGCATTTTAAGAATCATTTTCCCATCAACTGGTCAAAATGCCAAACACAGCTGTATGCTGCTTGAAAGACTCGTGTACCGCTCTGATGTAAACAAGTGCATGAGAAGCATGGGGGAACAAGTGAGAGATGCGATGAATGAAAGTACATTTACTCTCTGACAACAGATGGCGCTAAACTGCAGAAAATGCAGCCCTTTACCCTGGAAACCCCATAAATAAAGCAGCTGTGCTACTTTCTAAAATATATTGAAACAATTTTAAATTGCCATTCAATTGTGGATTCACTATGGTGTTTATCACAGAGTGCTTAAATATTTAGACTTAATAGGCTATTTATTTTCAAACGTTTTTTTTTTTCCCATTTTAATCTGGACTACAACATGACCTAGATATTGTTTGAAAGTGTTTTTATTTTTTATTTTTAATTCACACTTTATATTAGGGCTTAATTAGTTGACATTAGTTAATTCATTAGTTAACATAAGCAGCCAATGGAAAAATTCTTCTGAACATTTATTAAATCTTAGGTATTCCAATATTTAATAATACTTTGTTAAATTTGAAAGTTGCAGCTGTGTTATTTAATGAGCTATCATGAACTAAGATTTGTATTTGCTTTAACAAAGATTAATAACTTCTGTAGCAAATGTAGCTATTGCTCATTGAATGTTAATGGTTAACCAATGAGATCTTATAGTAAAGTGATACCGATTGGTCTTCATAGTTCTTTTGCACTTTAAGCTGTGTAAAACTTTCTATATTTTTATGTATTGCTTTATTGTATTTAAATGTTCAGTTATTTTTGTTATAAGAAAAAAGTTATTTAACCTGTTATATTGTATTATGACCACTTTTTTTAAACTAAATTAAAATACTGTTAGAATACCGTATATGTGATAATAGCATTAGCAATTAATCGCAATAGGAAAATTTTATACTGGCATATTCCTACTCCTATAAGAGCTATTTTTTGTATATGTTCTTTTGCCTTAGGGTCGTTTTATTTCTAACAGATTTCTGCTCGTTAAGAATCAGAAGTAGATAAAGTAGCACAGTAAAGATTACATTTATATGAATGAATTAGTGAGAGCGATTGCATGTGTGAATTATTTCTACATGGCAGAATCTCTCCAGTTGTAGTAACGCTGTGGGATTTAGTTATTAAGAAATATATGCTTAAACTTTTTAGTTTTCTAAGCTATTTTATTGAAAAATCATTGAACAGTGTTGACAGTACATTTCCGCGCACAATGATTCTGTGCGTGAGCAATCTGTTCATGACGTACGAGCTACTGTCTGTAGTCTATGTGTGTGCGTTACAGTGCAGCAGCGCATTAGATTAGAACGGTGATTAATTTACCTGTACAATAAGCTGTTTAGAATGTACATTCTCCTGTTCAATATTGAGCATCCAGTAATATAATCACACGTCTTGTGGAGCTATCGGAGTATACATGTATTTGTCATTTTAACTGTTTGGAAATGGAGCGTAAATTTGGTGTGAAGTCCTTCAAATATTTATTATCCTGTTACGCCCTCTATAGGACCAGCGACTAGTCGACATCAAGCTTAAAGCGTCATGGCAGAGCATTGAAGTCGACTAGTGGATTAGTCTGTGCAACCCCTAGATTGCACGGACTGTGGCAGTACTGAAAAGAAACATAAAAGGGCATCTGAAAATAAAAAGAGAGATGACCAGATGTCTGTACAATGGAATAAACATTTTTACAAGGGAAAGGATCCTAAATGCAGAAAGACACCACGTAGACAAAAGTTTAAAAGGACATTCTGGTCCAGGTTCATCAACACCTGTGAGCAAAAACAACATGACCTGTTCAGATGCAAAGCACAGGCAGGTGCAAGTTCTCAAGGTGTAAGAATATCGTGACAGCAGCATAAAATCCCAGTTTATGGCTATGAAAAACTACATTTACATAAGCAGTAGAATTTATTTACACAATGTAGGCTATTCCACTGGCTTTATTCATTCTACATTATTAAAACTAATAAACTAAAACCATTTTTCTATATAAAATTTTCCAACTTCAGGGTCAAATTAACGTTTTACATTTTTCAAACCTATGCATAAATAATGAGATAATACCAACCAGAAGAAAACTATTTCTAGGCATTTAATAATTTAAGATTCACTTAAATTTAAGATTTAAGAATAATTTAAGATTTAAGGTTGCTAATATGAAACAAAAAGCAATACAATAAAGTAGATAACCACAGACAGCTATATTGACACCAAAAAGATGAAGCACTACCATATTGTTGAGCACCTCAAGAACTTTCTAAATCTTAACCCCAGGTGACCTACCTCAGAAGAAACTCCAGAACCCTCCAACTCAAGGCCTTCCAAGCTTGGATCATAAGCCGCATGATACTTCACCACAATGTACTACAAAAATACATACAGTACATAAAAATCCAGAAAGCTATATGGTGACTGCTCTGAAATTTCTGAACATGTTAACTGTTTTCTACTCAGCTAACATCTCTACTCTCTGTACAAGAGGGTGTACCACATGTGCACGTGGACTCAAGCGGGGGAAATGATGTTGTTCGTCTAGGGTGGCTGGTTTGAAGAATGCACGAGTGTTATCACCGGAGGTTATGCAAGAATAGTTTGGTGGAAACCTTTGCCTGGTACAGAGCTGGGCCCCTGCTGCACGCGGCCAAGGAATCCTGCCCTGAAAATTCCTAATTGCCCTTGCTGAGCAGGAATGTGCCAGGCTCACCCAGGATGCACCACTTAGGTTATCACACAAGCTTCTTTTTTTGTACTATTTTTAGTTTTGAAGTAATTCCCCTCCCTGAGTCTGAGGTCACCAGCTGAGGGGAGGTGTAAAAGGACATAAAAAAGATGTAGGATGCAGTTTCTTTATATTGAAAAAAATAAAATAAAAAATGTATATATATATATATATATATATATATATATATATATATAAATATATATATATATATATATATATATATATACATTATAGAGAAGTATGTGAAGAATTTATAACTTTTTACCCCATTTAAACTGGAAAATATGAAAAATATTTTAAGTATTTTGGGTCAAATCTGCAGAAATGAAGTAAAAATCTTTTCTTCCAAAACAAAAACTTTCAGAAGAAACTTTGCAGACATTTAGAATGTCTAAACCGTTTTCTTTAGCTGCACATACACATACAATAAAAGTAAAATAAATCGGAATTACACAATGAAATACACGCAGTGACTCTGAACACCTCTGTGTCAAGGGGTGGGGGTGGGTTACACTGAATGGTGGTAAGGTGAGGAAGACGAGTATCAAATACTCAGATGAAAGAGGCAGAGCAGATTTAGAGCCTTTTTGTTTCCGTGTGTTCAAAGGAAGCAGCTGCTGACTGCACAGGGCTTAGGTCCTATTCATCTGTAGGGCGAGACAGACGCAGTATCCTGAGGCACAGAAACACACACACCACACACTTCAAAGTCTATAGAGACACAAACTGCTGCGGTGTGGTAGACTCTACTCCATAACTCTGTCATTAGCTTCACACACAAGGCTCAGAGAAGCCCTGAGCTCGCCCAAAGACTGTACCAAATCAACATTTATCAGGCTGAGTATCCGTATGAATCTGAAGTAAAAACTATTTTGATTTAAAAATACACTACATGCATCAATATCAGCCTTTTGTTATCACTGGAAATAGTCGCCTATACCAATTTATGTCTTTAAAAAAGGAAGAAATGTCGAGAAATCATTGACAAAGTAAACACTGGGGTCATATGTCAACAGGTGACATGCAAGACTCACGCCCAGAGGTGGCCCAGCCATCCCCCAACTGCATTTCCCATTCGCTTGTTAAAATTCAAATATTTCCCTCGGACGTGTATGTGTGTGTGTGTGTGTGTGTCTTCCTGATGCATAAGCCTCAACAAATCTTCAGTTAACATTTGCATCACAAGCAAATCACTTTTGTGTGGTCATTTAGTATGAAAAAATGCCCTTATTTCACCAATTATCTGCATAAAACCATTAGCGTATGTCATGATTCTGCCCTCGTGTCCTTGATTTTTCCTAGTCTTGAGGCAGGATCATGACAGACCCATGTTTTGTGTACAAGCGCATGGCCTTGTCTTTGGGCCATGTGCTTGTGTTGTCTCGTTCCCTTGCCCCGCCCCCCTTGTTAACCTAGTCGTGTCTTGATTGTCCTATCTGTAACACCTGTCGTGTCTTGATTAGTACCCCTATTTAGATCTCCTAGTGTGCTCTGTCTTGCGTCGGTTCATTGTGTTACTTACGTGTTTCTCAGATGTGTTCCACACTTGTGACTGTGATTGTATCCTGTATACCGTGAGTGTTTGTTTATAGTTAGTGTTTAGTGTCTTTATCTGGTCAGCCCTGTCTTGTTTGGTTATTTAGTCCTGTTTTCCCCTTTTTGTAATAAACCCTTTGTTTAAGAATCCCTGTCTGCACCTGAGTTCCTCCCTTACCAAGAACCTGACAGAATGAACCGACCAAAAGGGAACTCAGCAGACAGGAGGCAATACTGGATGTTGTCAGCCAGCAAGCAAGATTGTTTTGAGGGCTCTCGCCTTGTGGTGTTCCGGGGGACCAGGGGAGGTCGTTCTGGAGCGAGCGGGCGAGAGGAGGAGCCCCAGAGGTCCCCACCTACCCAGCTGCCAACGGTTCCAGAGGGTCGTATCCTGGCCGTGGCCACTCTGGGGGATCAGGCACATCCCTCACCGAGTCCTGAGGTGCCTCCCACACCCGTCGGTCTCCCCGGGAAGCGAGGGAGACGGTTATCGTGGGAGTCTGCCTCGGAATCGTCGGAGTCAGCCCTGCCAGAGACCGAACTCCCCCAACCCGCCTCTGACCCAGCTGTGGTCTCTGCACCGCGCCCAAGGAGGAAGAGGAGGAAGAGGGGGCCTGCCGGTCCTGTGACCCCGTTTCCTCCCGTGCCAGCAGCGGAGAGCGCTGGCGTGCCCGTGCCAGCAGCGGAGAGCACTGGCGTGCCCGTACCAGCAGCGGTGGGCGTGCCCGTGCCATCAGCGGAGAGCGCTGGCGTGCCCGTGCCAGCAGCGGTGAGCGCTGGCGTGCCCGACCCAGCAGCGGTGAGCTTGCCCGAGCCAGCAGCGGAGAGCGCTGGCGTGCCCGAGCCAGCAGCAGTGAGCGTGTCCGAGTCAGCAGCGGTGAGCGCTAGCGTGCCCGAGCCGGGAAAGAAAGCTGTATGCAAGTCGGCAGTCGTGAGAGCGGAGGAGAGAGCCGCGGCCGACTCTGCAGCAAAGACTCTTGTACAGTCGGTTTCATCTCATAAGGAGATGCCAATTGTCCTAGCTGCTAAAGCATTTTCTGATTATTTGTCCCGTCTTGTCCAAATTTTAGAAATCCCCGTCAGTCCTGTCTTGTCCCCTGACCCTGTCCCCAGAAGCCCCAAATGTCCAGCCGTTGTCTCCCCGTGTCCTGTTGATGTGGCCCCGTGTCCAGTAGATGTTGTCCCCCCGTGTCCAGCCGATGTTGTCCCCCCGTGTCCAGCCGATGTTGTCCCCCCGTGTCCAGCCGATGTTGTCCCCCCGTGTCCAGCCGATGTGGCCCCGTGTCCTGTGGTCCCCCCGTGTCCAGTAGATGTCGTCTCCCCGCGTCCCGTAAGTGTTGTCCCGCGTCCCTTGTCTGGTCCTGTCATGTCCCCTGTCAGTTGTCCCGAGACCCCTCCCCGTCCCTCACCACCCAGACCTGCCCGTACCCCCCGTCGTCAGCCTTCGTCCTGTCCTCCTAGGATTCCTACCCCTCCCACCCGCCCTGGTCTGTCCCCCATGAACTTTGTGGTCCCGCCCCCTCCCCTTCCCTGTTTGTTTTTTTTGATTTGTCACCCCAACCCTGCCGTTGTGTACTCATGTTTGCCTTTGTTGTTATTTGTCATGTCCTGTTGGTTTGTGTCTGTGTCCCAGTCTGTCATGTCAGTCGTGTCCCGTGTTTGATGTTCCCTTGAGGAGCGTCTGGAAGCCACTCCTTAAGGGAGGGGTTCTGTCATGATTCTGCCCTCGTGTCCTTGATTTTTCCTAGTCTTGAGGCAGGATCATGACAGACCCATGTTTTGTGTACAAGCGCATGGCCTTGTCTTTGGGCCATGTGCTTGTGTTGTCTCGTTCCCTTGCCCCGCCCCCCTTGTTAACCTAGTCGTGTCTTGATTGTCCTATCTGTAACACCTGTCGTGTCTTGATTAGTACCCCTATTTAGATCTCCTAGTGTGCTCTGTCTTGCGTCGGTTCATTGTGTTACTTGCGTGTTTCTCAGATGTGTTCCACACTTGTGACTGTGATTGTATCCTGTATACCGTGAGTGTTTGTTTATAGTTAGTGTTTAGTGTCTTTATCTGGTCAGCCCTGTCTTGTTTGGTTATTTAGTCCTTACCCTAGCCCTTGTTTTCCCCCTCGTGGGTTTTTGTTTTCCCTTTTTGTATTTAATAAACCCTTTTGTGTTGAATCCTGTCTGCACTTGAGTTCCTCCCTTACCAAGATCCTGACAGCGTAGTCAGAGTCAAACACATACTGTGGGCAAAAAAAAAAAAGGGAGAATAAGATTAAATGTCTAGTTATTTATTCTTTTCTTTCTAAGTGTGTTACTTCCAGTACCTCCCAAAAATGCACACTACAACTCAAAGTTAGACAGGAATTAGGTCAGAAAGTGAAAGACTTAGGCAAACTTTATCAGGAGTAGAGCTTGCGCTTTTATTTTCCTATTCAAAAACATTTGCATAGGTTGTCTAAGTGCATGGTGTTTGGTCTGAGCTGTCTTTGCCTGACTGATGCTTTTCTGATTCCCTGTGTGTAACCAAACCAACATGCAAAGCTCGCTTCAACAGAACAGAGCACTAGCTCCATGTTCAGGAGTGTACTTGCACTGACAACCAAGGTCATATATCTGTACCACCTGCTCATGACTGTTTGGCTTCCCTGCCACTAACACAGCCCTGACAATCAGATGATAGAGCAGTAGTTCACAATGCAGCACCACTATAATTTATCATAAAAGAGAAAACAAAGTTAAAATAAATACAATTAAAAATGTTATAAATAATAAAATAAATATAAATAATAATAAATACTAATATACATAAAAACCATTAATACAAAATTTAATTTAATTGCATTATTAGCATTATTAATATTATACAAAAAGTAACATAAGAGTGTCCATGAGAAAAAAAGGGGAAAATAAATTGTTTAAAACATGAGACAAGTTTTCAGAAATGTATTTCTGGATTCTTCTTAATTTAATATGGTTTAAAAAAATATTTGTGCCATTTTTAAGAAATGTTTAATGACTCATCAACCATACAGAAGTAATACTTAGTCTTAAGTGTCAATTATATATAATAAATAAGCTTTCAATTGATGTATGGTTTATTAGGATCAAACAATATTTGGCAGAGATACAACTATTCGAAAATTCAAAAATTAAGTTTTGATATACTTACAGTAGGAAATGTACAAAATATCTTCACGGAACATGATCTTTACTTAATATCCTAATGATTTTTGGCATAAAAGAAAAATCTATAATTTTGACCCATTCAATGTTTTTTTTTTTTTTTGGCTATTGCTAAAATATACCACAGTGACTTAACACTGTGCTCCAGGGTCACATATTTCCTTACACCTTAAATTCATGGGAATGTATATACAGTGCCACTTGAGTTTGTTAACCCCTTGCAGAATCTGTGAAAATGTGAGTCATTTTAACAAAATAAGAGTGATCATACAAAATACATGTTATTTTTTATTTACAGTCCTGAGTAAGATATTTAACATAAAATATGTTTACATTTAGTTTACAAGACAAAAATTAACCTCATTCAAAAGTTTGTGAATCTTTGGTTCTTAATACTGTGTGTGGTTTCCTGGATGATCCACAACGTTTTTTGTTTTGCGATGGTTGTTCATGAATCCGTTGTTTGTTCTTAAAAGGGGGGGGGGGGTGAAATGCTATTTCATGCATACTGAGTTTTTTACACTGTTAAAGAGTTGGATTCCCATGCTAAGCATGGACAAAGTTTCAAAAATTAAGTTGTACGTTTGAAGGAGTATTTCTGTTCCAAAAATACTCCTTCCGGTTTGTCACAAGTTTCGGAAAGTTTTTTTCGAGTATGGCTCTGTGTAACGTTAGATGGAGCGGAATTTCCTTATATGGGTCTGCCGGAAAAGTGCGCGCTCCCGTATAGCAGAGCACTGAGTGAGAGCACAACAGGCATTCGCTGATCAGAGCGAGAGCGTCGCGAAATGTCACAAAAGGAGTGTGTTTTTGGTTGCCAGGGCAAGACAACCCTGCACAGATTACCAAAAGAGAAACAGCATTAAGGGACCAGTGGATGGAGTTTATTTTTACAGAGCATCAACGGAGTTGTGCAAGTGTTTTTGTTTGTTCCCTGCATTTCTAAAATGCTTGTTTTACAAACAAAGCCCAGTTTGACGACGGATTTGCGTATTGTTTATTTCTTAAGGATGATGCAATCCCAACGAAAAAGGGTCACGATTGTGTGTTGGAACCACAGGCGGTGAGTAAAACTGCTTCACATATCTCTGCCTCCTTGTTAGTGCGTCCGCCTCCCATCGGAGACCCGGGTTCGAGCCCCGCTCGGAGCGAGTCCTTGCTGCTGCTGCTTTCGTTCAGTTTCAGCCTTCACAGCTGTCACAGCTTCCAAACGCTCTCAATGCAAAAGCCTACTCGCGCTCGTGATTCTTTAGCTCCGCCCACACGTCACGCCTCCAGCCGGTCGTGTTTTTCTGGGAAAAATCGGTAAAGACTATCTTTCTCTTATGAATATAATAAAACTAAAGACTTTTTGGAGTTATGAAGGATGCAGTTCTACTCTATAGGTACTCAAGATTAACAGGATATTGAGTGAAAACGAGCATTTCACCCCCCCCTTTAACAGTTAAACTGCCTGCTGTTCTTCAGAAAAATGTCCTGTGGAATCTTCAGTTTACCAGTATTTTTTGCATATTTGAACCCTTTCCAGCAGTGACTGATTTAGAGATCCATCTTTTCACATTGAGGACAATTGAGGGACTCAAACACAACTACTGAAAAAGGTTCAAACGTTCACTGATGCTCCAGAAGGAAGTGAAAACTTTTGGAATTTAAAGGTCAAGGTAAATTGTACTTAATTTGTTATCCGGGAAACATGCAAGTATCTTCTGTTGCTTCTGAAGTGCAGTACTAAATGGAAAATATATATATATATTTCTACAAAATAAGAAAAATCTTCATCCTATTCTCTTCTACTCTTAATGCATAGTATTTACTTCTAGAGCATCATTGAATGTTTGAACCTTTTTTAATAGCTGTGTTTGAGTCCCTCAAATGTCCTTACTCAAGACAGTACATGCATTTTGTATGATCTCTCTTATTTTGTTAAAATTACTCACACTTTCACAGATTCTGCAAGGGGTACACAAACTTTTAAGTGGCACTGTATATATATATGTGAAGATATATATATATATCTTGTCACATAGTTGCATTTTACATTATTTTTACCTGCTGAACAGACCTACAACCCAGTTGAGAATCAGAGGTATTTATATATATATATATATATATATATATATATATATATATACATATATATATATATATATATATATATATATATATATATATACAGTATATATAATATTTATTTTTTTTCCTTACTCACGCCGCTAATATGTACCAGGTCTGTGAGGCAACAATAAAAAATTAACGGCAATGCCGACCACAGATTGCTCCGAGCTTCTGCTTGATTCCCCGAATGGCTCCTAATCTACAGACTCATTTAGAATGTGATTATTAGTGGACCGAGTTAACGAGGCCCATCTGCATCAGTACAACAGCACAGATGGTCCATAGGAGGACATCTCAATTATAGTGTACACTGCTCAATTATAGTGTACACTGAGGTAAAGAAAACACCTACCCCAGATTTACCACAAAATCCATATGATGTTGAACAGGTGTTTGAGCAGTCGAGGGAGATTTCTGCCTTATGTGAATGGCAATAAGCTTCAGTTCCACTTTACTTCAGGGATAAAACACAGCCCTCACAAATTCATATTTCTTTTACATTCAGCATCATTACATAAGTGGCACTCTGCACAGTACATGGAAACAATGGAGTGACATATCAGGGGAGAGCAGCAGAAGATAAAATAAGCACCCGTCCTGGGAGTCAATCCCATAAGGGCTTTCAGACAGCAAGAGTCATTGCATCAGTCGGTTCTGTGCTATGGAAACCAGGCCTCTCTGGCTCGCTCTATTGAGCAATGCACACACAAACACGAGTGACTACTACACAACACCATTAAACCATGTTAAACTGGACTTATTAGAAGCCAGCAGACATGACATATCAAGCAGTGCCAGCACTAACCTGCAGTGTGGGATCATAAGCATTGTTGAAAACTATTTTAAACAACATTTTTCTCATTCTTTTATAATTAGTTTGAATGCAGTTATTTAATGATCTGATATTGAGAATCATATAAATTACTTTTTGGTCACTGAAGGACTATATTATTTATCTCATAAACAAATTATAGTACAGCTGAATTACTAATCACAGAATCTAAAACAACCACTTTTCCAGAAGCAATATGATCTTTCAAATGTTTCTGATGCATTTGGATTTCAATACAACTTACAACATCAACAACAAAATCGTCTATCATTAATTAGGTTAATAAGAAAATGTTTTCATAAAGCCTGTGGCAAAAAATCACTCATTTACACATCTACATTTGAGCAGTTTAATATAGTCACATCTCCTGCAGATAATTTGCTCGATACTATAAATTCTGCAATCCATCCTCCCTTATGTGGCCTGAAACTCTATATGACTTTTATTCAGTGGAACAAAATATCAAAGAGGCTCATTTCCATGCAATAAAAATGCAGGGTGATCCGTCAAGTTTACTGCAAGTTTGCTTGGTTAATTAAAAAAATATATTAGGTCTAAGTTTGAGCCCCAGGGCTATATGAAAACTACAAAACTGTGCCCTACAAACAACAATGTTTCATCTAGGCCTCAAGTTAGCCAGTACTACAACTTAAAAAATATATATAATAATAATATTAATAATAATAATAATAATAATATTAATAATAATAATAATAATAATAATAATAAAAATAAGTACAAAAGCCCTGCACTTTCCCTTATACATTGGGCATGCAGATTTAAACCTACAATCATGAGTAAATAAATAGTCCATGAGAATGTACCTTTTCTTTTAGCCTTTAAATGTTATGCACCTAATAGAATCAAAGTATTCCTATGACTTATATGGAGGTTGGACTTATATGGAGGTTATATTAACGTATCTGTCACAAAAGTTTTTCTTTTTTTCCTAACATCACCCTAACTCACAAGCAAATCACATTTGAAAACAATCCTAGAACTGTATGACCATTCGATCCACTTCGGTGACATTTAGAGATCTCTGGTCTCATTCATCAAGTGCTGCTGCAGGGTTTTGTATTTGTTTATTTATTTTACTCTAATGCTAAATAAGATTTGTGTATGCATATCAACACTTTGAATGCTGTGACTCACATAACTGAGGGCTGGTACAGGCATCAGATGACTTGTGTACCAGATGGTTTACTGTACCAGAGTCTCGATGACTTTTTCAGATGAGGGTGAATCAGGGCGGACATGACGCCACTCCATCAGCCTGTTCGAGGCGAGCTCCTCGCGCCGTTGTCTTTACTCACCAACAGCGCCTCCTTCGGGAAATTATTGGCATAACAGCTAATATGTACAGTGTGTACTTCAGTTACGTTGACTCTTTAGTATCTGCCAGGTCTGGTATCTGCATGTCACCAACAACCACAAATATCAAATGTTTTATATATATATATATATAAATTCAAATGTTGTGTATTCAGAATTCTAAATAATACAATTCTAAATGATGCTTTAAGGTGATATTCTGTTTTCCTAATATATCAAATATATTTTAAATGTGTTTTGATCACTTTCATATTAATAGACATTGAAATTGTACGTATAGCGTGTACCCACATTCTTGCTTGAAGACATTACAGTGGGGTTTACTTTTTATGTATTTATATTTATGAAATGTAAATTTATCCGTATGTTTATGCAGAAACTTGGGTTTCTCCAAAAATAGTTTAATCCAAAAATAATATGCCTATATTAAAGAAATTAAAGTCACAAAAAACATTTTGGACAATCAAGGTACTCCAAAAATCATTAGCCTTATCCAAAAAGAGACCTCAGTTTCAGACAAAAAAAAAAAAAAAACATTTACAAACAAACAAACAAATAAATAATTGATAGGTTGATACATATATATATATAAAACAGGTCAAGTTTAAATGACAATGTACCTTATGTTTTGTCGATGTCCTATTCACTGATCATTGAAAAAGCGCACCTTCTGTTGCTATGGTTACCTAAAACCTACTGTAGGCTTCTTCTGTTTGAGAATGTGTGTTTAGCACATTCTCAGTGCGTTTGTGATTAAAGAAATATTTGAAAATTCTCATATTAATTGGAAAGCTAAATTAGTCAGACAAATACTCTTTCAGGACCAGTAGTCAAACGTGATAACGGAACATTATTACAACCTCTCAAAAATATAACAACATGACCGCTGGTTATAGGCGTGTAGAAACGAAATAGCCTATTAGTTTCCAGTAGACTACTTTATTACAATAACCCGAACTGCTACAGTCAAATCAAAGTTATGAATACGTTTAAATGGCACAGTAGTGTTAGTCCTTGACTGCATCAATGCTCCATCACCGAAAGAGGGCGCTCTGTTAGTGCTCTCTCAGGTGAGGTGGCGATCTTACTGCTGACTTGTGGACGATGATACATTTTTGTACAATTTGTTTATCCTTACATGGTTGGCCTCTTGTCACGTGATAATCTGATTAAATATAAAATATTTACATGGCAGGTTAATGCATGATAGTGATGCTAAACTTATTCCCAGAGCCCTGGATTGCTCTTTTCAGAGATGACCGAACGACACCTGCACTCAAACCGGTTCATCTTGTTTTCATGAGCCTGGCTTTAATGTAGCACCAGGCAGTGAGAGATCTTGTGAAAACTGAACATAAAAAAAAAACCATTAGGCCCGTGTAATGTGCAAACATATTCTAAGAATGATTCACTAATGTTCCCAGTAAGTTTTGAAAACGTTATTTCTGAATGTGCGCTGAAAGTTCAAAACACCCAGTTTTTAATGTGTTTGAAGGCATAAAGGGAATGTTCTATTGCATCATTTCATAATCAAACATAAGGGAAATGTTGCTTTTGAATGTTCTCTGAACACTCTGGTTGAACACTGCATTTATGATGTTAGCCAGACTTCTGTAAATGTAACCTGGATTGTCAGCACAGCTCAGCTCCAAGAGAGGGGAATCTTTACATTTCAACATGCATTAAAGCTTGTGAAAGATGTGCACAGCTCACACAAAAAGGTCTCCATTACTACTTAAGAATATTTTATGCAAAGTGATTTCTGACTAAGGGTTATAAATGAACCAGTGTTATGAGCAATATTTAGATAAAAAGTGACACTCTGTAAATACCCCACCTGTATGTGCAACTGCAAAATTGAAAGAAACTAAAATGTACTGAAAAGGTTGACAGTATACAGAGTGTTGTATATATATATATATATATATATATATATATATGTGTGTGTGTGTGTGTGTGTGTTTTCTTGTTTATGGTACATTTTGGGGATAGTAAAACCTTTATTGAACAGGTTTGCATTGAAAATCAATATCAAGGGTACCAAATCTGCCTTCATAAACAAATTAATTCTGTCTAATTCTGCTTGTGTCCACTTCTTAAAGGGCCACTCATCAAAGTTTTCCCCAGGAACATAGAGTCATTGGGATACAATAGATAATAAGGCATCCATTAGAGGGTTTAAAACCCACAACCGTTTGGTTACTAGTCCAGATATTCAGGTTATGCCACCCCTTTACAGGCCATACCTGTGTTTGTGGTGTCTGTCCCTGTGCAGGTCTAGCTACTAGACCAGTTTGGGGGGAATTTTTCCAAAACTGACAAAACTGTACTTTCTTTGTTGTTTTAGATCTGTGCCAGAAATGGATACCATCTGGAGGTCCTTCTGTTGAAGACAACTTCATGGCAGAAAGGTGTTGCTTTAATCTGCCCTTTTACCTCAGACCAGTATGGTTTTGTTTATGTTAATGAGCTTTGGGTGTAAGGCTGGTTAATGCTGACAGTGCTCCAGGTGCAGATGTGGATATGGAGAGTCATAACAGAGGGGTGTAGGTATGACCTAAGACCCTGGAGGTCTACTTCACCGCTGGTTCCTTGGAGATTTTCCTATGGGGTTTTATAATAGGGTTTTTCAATTTATGAATAAAATGAAATCTGTGGTAAACATAACTTTACGATGCTTTGACGTTTAGCTCTACACCAAAAACTGTACATGCACACACCAAAAACACTAGTTAGTTAGTACAAACGTTTAAAAAAATAAACATAACTGCTTTAAAATGAACACTTATGGTATGGTTGTATGCAGTGTATCAGTCCTCCAGGTTATGACCAATCTGTGCAAACCCTTTAATCTTTGTGGACCAAACAATTATTTAACTTTAAATAAGAATGACATGCATTAGTTAATTAACAACATACTTACAGATTAGAAGTAAACAGACATTTATGGCTTAATTGGCCATGAGATACACCAGATATAGGCCAAAGTGCATATCACAATACATGATGATTTCTAGCTAGCATGTTATGATTTTTTTTTTAAACCTGACCTTGGCCTACTTTTTATGAAAGTGTTTTAATAACATCCAATTTAAACCCCATCTCTAGTAAATATCCCAGTGAGGCACTGGTCTGAGCTGATGATAAAAGCAGTTCCACCTGTCCTCTGCTGTCAGGAACTCAAGGGCATCTCAACGGAAATCTTAATGACGTCTATAATTATGTGGAGTTTCCGTTATAGTGTGGGGCAGGGTGACAGCCGTTTGTTTTATTGTTCCAGTAAAGACTCAGGCTAGAATCTGTTTCAGAAACATCATGCAAATGTCCACAAACACACACTCCCCCTCGACTCTGAAGTTGTCGATCCACATGCTGTTATTAGTTAGATTGGTTAGAACAAGTCCAAAGCAGAGTTTGTGTGGTTGACACATGCGGTCCATATAACATTTTCTCCATTATGAGATTGGCCTACTATATTATTATGTGGATCAGTGGATCACAAGACATGCCAAACATGCACCTTGGCTC
Organism: Carassius auratus; assembly: GCF_003368295.1. Taxonomy (NCBI): domain Eukaryota; kingdom Metazoa; phylum Chordata; class Actinopteri; order Cypriniformes; family Cyprinidae; genus Carassius; species Carassius auratus. The sequence goes on along the minus strand of NW_020523286.1, from coordinate 1,757,006 downwards.
TCACTCACTGAAACACATTTGGAGAACAGAGCTCTTAACTTTGGACCCCAAGGGAAATATTTCACAAGTGTAATTAATTTAGGTAATAAATTGTGAAATGAATGACTACAAGGAATGGATCATTTATCCTCATTAGTGAGAGAGTTTTTTTTTTTTTTGTTTCATTAAAAAAAAAAGTGCACTGAATGTTAACAGCAGCTGATTGCTATTTTCAGACTATTTTTAGATTCAGGTCCAGGCAACTGCATCATATCTCATCACCTGTATCATGTAATTAAATTTGGAGGCAAATACATAATGATTTTTGAAGGAGATGTAATAATTAAACACAGGATTGAATCCGAAACACCTTTAGATGGGTGGTTTCAGGTGACTGAAGATTTAAACAACAAGATGTTACTGCCAACAATTCTGAGAAATAAATGGATTTTCTTGCATTAGAGGGCGTTGATGTTCCTCACCACTGATTTGAAGTCAGCTACGGAGCCTTTATTTAGCTCCATCAGTGTTTCACAGGTAATTGGGCAAGCATTGTTGTGTGATCATGCGTCCATCAGAGAAGTATCGGTCATGCATTCTCCACATTCCTGCGGAATGTGATGCAGAGGAATGACAAGAGTCTGAAAGTGGAGGACTCGATATATTGGGGATTAGGTTATAATAGATGAACAGATTACCATCGGTTTGGCTCATTCTAAGTACTTTGTTGTCGTTGTCTGTTTACTTCCTATGGGTCGACTCACATGATAGTATGAACAGATAGTTGATGTATTGATTATTCTTTTGCTCTCTGTGCGTTTGGCTTGTTATTGACAGCTGTCTGGCTTCCGTAGGGTGTAAACTAAATGTTTTATTATGTGGCATGCCTGACTATGAACTCAACCTGCTCTTTTTGCCATAGTATTGCTCAATAACCAGTACAAGAGAGTCATCGGTGGCAAGTATTCCTAAATATTCTCATCTTATAAAGTCTTAAAGCCAGTTTAACTCATTTTAATGATGCTTTATTAATTTCTCAATTTCTTCCTTATAACAATGTAACCAAAACTGAAGTGGCAAATCACAGTAACAGTAAATGATACCTTGTGATTTTATGGTTGACATTGTTTGTTTATCTAATGCTAACCAGTAACACAACTCTCAAATAAAGAAGCACTAGCTCAGTTCATGAATACAATATCTTATAGAGGAGTTCATATAATAATTATCACGATAACCCACATATAAAAATGAGACAATGTTAGGATATAACCATTCATTTGTCAACCCTCGCTAAGGCTACAATCTTTCTTTTGCTGTTATATTAGCTTTCTCTGACTAGACCGACATTTAAAACTACTTACCAAATAGATTGATATATTTTACTGAGCAACCCGAGTTATAGATATGAAGACATGCCGGTTTACTAAAGATAAAATGCTAAATGAAAATGTAAAATGCTGAATTGTATCTAAGTTTTGGTATTTCTGAAATTCCTGGAAGTCTAATGATGATACAAACCAATCAGATTACATAAAAGTATGCAGCATGCTGGGAAATGATCGGTGGAAGACTGAACAACAGAGAAAGAAAAAAAGAGGATGTGCAGATGAACAGAATGAAAATGTTATACTATGAATATTCTTGCCTTCATCCCAACCCTCCGCCTCCCCCGTCTCTGGCACTCCCTCAAGGCCGTGTTATTGTTCCTGCCTATCAGTGTCATTTCCATAGTGAGTGCTGAAAGAGAGTGGATAGATTGAGGCAGGTGAGAGTGGACAGGAGACACTCAGAAGGAGCGCGGCAGGCACAGGCAGCCCACCTGCGTTCAGCTCCACTTTTAACAGACTCCTGAGAGGTGGACACTACATTATCAAGAGGATTGCTGACAGCTCCAGTTCTGATAATGCATTTGTGTCCTTAGGGAGGCGAAGTGATGAGAAGATAAAAGAGGGAACACTGGAACAGGGAGAAAACTAGAGCTCAAGTTATCAGAACAGGTAAGAACATGTGCAGTAGTTGTCGGCCACATGTGGCAGTTCTTCGGCTGATATACGGAAGGGCAGCCGTTTGGAAATAGAACTGAAGTGAAGAAAAACTGGATGGGTTACTCAATGCCCAAAGGGATGTTAACTTTAACTGCCTATTGTGTGATTCTAATCTTGTTTGAGAAGACGGGAGAATGATGTAGAGGAGGATTTACAATATTGGAGAGCGAAGTGAAGTTACTGCAAGTCAAAGTGGAGCACACAAATTGTTCTCAGAGTTCTGGCAGAGTGTACAATTCATAAAATGCATAACAATACAATAAAAAAATTTGATTATAAAACCAGACTAAAATAAAAAAAAGTTAGGGATCTGAAATTAAAAATAAATACAATAAAAAAAATCAAATAGCTTTAAATACAAGCGAATTTACGCATCTCAGTATTATAATGCACATTGCAGAAAATGGATATTCAATTAGATTTTTGCGAAAAACATCAGGTGTGAGTCTTAAACGTCTACCATTAAACTATTAGCATTTTTAAAGTGCATGAGCAATTGCATATCCAATGTAGACTAATAAATATATATATTAAAAGAAATTGACTGAGGACTAGTGTGGTAGCAATATATTGTGCACACTTAAATGTTTGCAGTGTTTAAGTGTTTAAAGTATAATGCATATATCAATAGATTAAAAATGCATTTCAAATGTTAAATTCTCAGGGTCATTTTCAGTACTGATGACAAAACAGACATGCAAATGAAATTAGAGAGACCAAAACCTAGGGGTCAACAGGGCTTCACTTAAACCGTTTATGACCTTTCCCAGACAAAAGCACATAGGCTGTGCATTAGCTTGCTAACTGCAGTTTTGTCCTTGGGCTTCCACCTAGACATTAAATCAAATTAAACCCCTCCCCATCTTCCCTAATGGCTCTTGTTATCAAACAGAGGGTCTGTAGATTTAAGAGTGCCATGTGAAAGTTCAATCATCAGGGCCTGCTGTGCAAGGGGAAGGAGAATCAGGTCAAGAACATTGTCAGCCCTTAGTTTGTTTTGCCTGGGGATCAACGGAGGCGGTTGAGTTAATGAATAACCATTAACTCGTGCACTAATGGTGGTCAAACAGTTTTGCGTTGAAGAGGAGATCATGAAAGGAGATAGACAGAAAGGACTCGGGCCGCAGGTGCTCTCGAGGCCATGGCTCGGAGTCTGGGGGGTTTTACACAGTGCTGAGAGACTGGCTGCCTGGGCACCGGCCTGTTGTCCAGGAATGCCAAAGCCAGACCAATATAATGGAGAACAAACAGGAGCATTGTGCAGTGCAGGGATGCAGAAAGAAACACACACACACACATACAAATAGGTCTGCCCTGCAGGGTTTGTGAACAGGCCATCTGCTCTCAACCAAACCCCCACCTGAACCTGTGCAGGCACAAAACCACTTGAAAGAGAGGCTGGATTGGAAGCACATATTATTTAGCTCAGGATGGGCTGTGTGAAATACTTCACTGTATTATACAATGTAGAGTCACCTTGTTGATAAAATTCTTCTTGGCTCCAAATGGCAAGACTAGTGGAGCGATGACTTTTAGAGAGCCTTAGTGTGCTGAAAGGGTTTTTGAAGGACAGTGGTGCTGACGTTGGCAGAAAAAGGACTACAAAGCAGTCTGTGTCTTACTAACATTGTAAGCACGGGTGTTTGACCTTTACTAAACTTCTGTACATCCCTAAAGTAGATTATAATAAGAAGCAAAAAGTTTTTACAGCTTAATGCCACAGAGCCTTACAAACATTTATTCTCTAGCAAAAAAAAAAAAAGAAAAAAAATAGAAAATGGCTATTGATAAGACACTTCTTTACTAAACCATTTTAAGAACTTTTTTATTATTTAGTTCTTCAGAAAAAATATCTATGTACTGCTGTTTTAAAAAGCTAAAAAAAATTATAAATAAAAAAAAATCTGAGGAACCAATAATGCAACATTAAAAAACACTCTTGATCTCTAAAGAACCACATTGCAAATCAAGAACCCTATACACTCTTGAAAAAAAAAAGGTTCCAAGGTTTTTAAAGTTTTTTCTCATCTTAAGAAAACACCAGTATATTTAGAAACCAGTATATTGGTCTGAAAAGCTTTTAGGAACTAAACTCCAAAGAACAGAATAGCAATAATAATAATAATAACAATAAAACTGATTAAAAGGTTACAAAAACCATTTATTCACCTTTATATTTAAGAGGGTATGGTCTAAAGCAAGGAAATGCAGCAGGGCAAATGGTGTGAAACAAATCAACACAATACAATTTGTAACAGTGAATATACACTGTAACAAGTTTCCGTGTCGAACCGATGACCAACTCAAAGTCCCAGTTAGTTTTTTTTTTTTTAAAGGGCATCATACAAAGGCATGATGAATAATCCATCTTTCTTGCTTGGACTTGTTCTGTGGCCCATTTCTGTTTGCACTGTAATGTCCATACAAATGTGTATTCTCAGTGCGGTCCGCATGCAAACAATCATAAATCCCCTGGCAGTAAATGTGTGCTTCATAAGCTGTGCCCTAGTTTTGCATTAGAGCCTATGGAATTAATCTAGGAGCAATTTTGAGATGTTTGTCTTGCTTGTTCCAGTGAATCCACAAGAGGAAGAGCGTGGAAGGCCATATTCCTGGGAAATGGAGCCGAGCCATGTGTTGTGGCACACCCAGGTGGTCCCACTAGAAACAGACCTGGACAGGGTGAGCTCTCATCCCGAGTGCTCCATCTGCTTCAACACCTACGACAACGTCTTCAAAACGCCAAAACAGTTGGACTGCACTCACACCTTCTGCCTCGAGTGTCTCTCCCGCATTATGACCACCTCCATGGACCCCCAAAACTCTAAAATCTCCTGCCCCTTCTGCCGCCAGCCCACTACCATCCCAAAAAGGGGGCCTCCGGCTTTGACCACCAGCCAGGAGGTGCTGTGTCGCCTGCCCGTCCACCAGCAGCAAGAGGAGCCTGTGTGGCTGGATGGGGATAGACTGTGCTACCAACAACCAATAGGTGTTCCAGGCGTGCCAGCATTCTGCATCTGTGTCGATATTGGGGCCAGTGGACAAAGCGCCATCTCTTCTTCCCAAACTCGACCGCGACTTGGGCTTCTGGAACGGCTGATGGATTGGAAGCGTTTGCTTCTCTTTATATTCCTCATGATGCTGCTGCTGGGGATCGTTCTGTGGCCCCTGCAGTGCATCGTCACGACGGGCTCCATGCGTTGTGCGCCCCAGAACTTGCAGATATCTACTACCACACCTTCTTCTACTACAGTCAATGTATAAGTCAGACAGACACGTCTAGATGGATATTGGACTTGCTAAATCAAGATGACTGGTGTCAGTTTACATCCATACCTTTGTGCAAAGCCTGCTGGGTGCTAAAGGACTAAAGGCAAGCATGCAGATGGACTGTGGTGAAGACCGAAGAACTGTTATTGGGATCATGTGAAGGAGCGTGACAAAACTGATCGATGATCAACATTGATCAAAACAAATCTTTACAAAACAAAAGCAAAACCGATACAAAGTGCAGACACATTAGGGAAGTTCTGGTGCAGATTTGCAGTCGGTAGTGTAATGATGTCATTGAAAGTAACTTGTAAATTTGTCCTAATGAAATGATTGGACTTTGCCCATGAGAAACAGTAAATGTGGCCGCAACTCCATCCAATTTACTTGTACATTGATGTATATATTTTATCTGATTGTATTACATTTCATGAAGAGTATCCTGTTTACAAAAAATAAATCATCGTTGCTGTGAACCGCATGAGGAAGTTCAAGGAATGGTGTCATGAAATATTTTTCAGTTTTAATAGGTGCAATATTCATGATATTGCTGATAACTCAGACAAAGGGAAGGAAAAGCAAACAGGTTCACGTGGCCCTAATTTATCACTTCCTGCTCTGGGACGGTTAAACGGACACGCCTCAAAGAATAACCGCCTGAAACCTAAACCCTGCGGCGACGAGTGCTCTGAAAACACTCACACCAATGTAAACTCCTGCACTGTGTGTGTTTCTTAGGGATGCATTATCAGTTTCCTACTTCCAGGTGTATTTATAAAAAAAATAAATAAAAAAAAAACATGTTATTAAAGCCTAAAGAGATAAGGAATTGATAAAGAGGGAATGAAGTAAAAAAAATAAAATGTTTGTTTGGAGCAAGGTGAAATGAGTCAAAGACAATTAGTAGAAAGTTCCCAGTGTATACTTTATTATGCAGTAACTAGTCCTGTATTGTTATTTGAGATGCAAGTCTTAACATCAGCTTTATCTTTCAGGGCAAAAGGCATTTGAGGCAGAACCAGTGCAATAGGGAACACAGTCTTTATCACACAAGGACAATCAGCACGACACAACTCAGATCAAACCGACTGATCACCAACTGAGATTATAAAAGCCCATCAATACAGTATTCAAGTAAATTTAAAAAGAAGACTTGAAAACTGTGATAATGCAAGCAGATAGCTTTATAACTGTTGATATTTTGTATAATAGTAGAAGTAATAATAATAATAAAACATTTTAACATCGTCAAATGCTAAACGGCTGTGAATATTTCCATCAATGTATTAACGAACAAATGAAATGTACAGTTTGCAACAAATCAACAACTGACCCAATAAAAAAAAAAAAAGAAATAACTGATCTATAACGCAAAACACCACACTGATGGCAAATCAACAAAAAATATCCATTATATATATACCTCCAAACAAAAGGACATTCTGACAGCCATAGACACTATACCTTGCAGCAGTTCAAATTGAATTTCAAGTCTTAATATGCCATTCGATTTTTGACCTATTTTTACAGAGGTAAAAATAAAACCAATTTAAACAGCAGACAAACAGCTTTCAGATGCCAGTAGTACATTAATGTCACATGATCAGGTACATAAATCCCAAATTCATTCAATCAGCCAGTCAGTCATTCCAAGGACAATGATTATCATATGCAGTGACATAGCTTTTACTTCATGGACGGTCTGGCAAACTGGTTCTCTAGTATAAAACCCAAACATCTCATCCATTCAAGTGCAAAAAAAGCAGACCCAGGCCTCCCTCTGAACATGTACGGTAGCCCTTCAGATCGTGACATCACAGATCCCCTCATGTGGCCGAAACTAACACCACATTCACAGTCAGAGGCTGATTAATCACATACTGTACATTATGCCCTGCTTTATCTAAGCCAAGATGTACACTACTTTTATGTTTTCGGTCTGTAAGATTTTTTTACGCTTTTTCACCAAGGCTGAATATTTGACCAGACATACTGTAGGCTGCATATATGACCTCCTTCATGTAATTGCACAGCAGCCATTACTTCAGTCTTCAGTATCACATGATGCTTCAGAAAACATTCCAGGCTGCTCAAGAAATTTTTTAATCATCACATAATGTTAAAAAAGTTTGTGCTCCTTAATTTTTTGTGGAAAACCTGATTCATTTTTCAGCATAACAGCATTTAAAATAGAAAACTTTTCAAATAAACATCTTATTATCACTTTTGATAAATGAATGCAACCCTGGTGAATAAAAGTATTAATTTCTTAACCAAAAAATAAACCCTTTCTGACCTGGTAGTGTACGTATAACATCTTATGACATCACTGCTGACCTCACCTAATAATAGCTATGTGTGGATTACGGCCATGTTTTAAATTACTTTTTTCGCCCTAAACAAATCTATTTCTTTAATCTTAGCAGTGGGCCATCTGGCCTGTCTCCGTTTTAGCTAAAGTCTCCAGCGAAATGCCACTCATGTCCACAGCTCGCTCGACATCCTGACGTATCCCTTCCATTGTAGATGTTCAATAACACCAAGTTTTTCAATTGACGTTTTTCATTCGAAGGCCTCGGTGCAATCACAACCCGCTATTGACGTAAAGAGCTTTATCGGGCTATTTATAACACAGCAATAAACACATACCCTGTTTATATGTGATAAAAGAGCTTAATGTGTCTTTTAGGTGAAAAATGTGGAATAATATAGTCAAAAATGCATTATACCAAAAAAATGCCAGGCCTAGATTTCATAAACACATTCACAAATATCCCACGATAAAATAGCACTAAAGGAATCATAGTTGCAAACAAAACGACTAGTAACAAACAAACAAAACCCTATCTTATAAAGGCTAACCTGATGCTTTCAGAACAATAAAGCCTATAGCCATACAAGGGAGGAGCCCGCTGATGAAGAGGCAGCCTGATTGGTTGATAAGCCTTTGATTGACAGTAGCACTTGACTTCCTCCAACAGTTCATTTGCCTGGAGGCAATGCTCAATAAAAAAAAGCATCAAAGCAGAAGCTCTTATGAATATGATGCACAGGCTGCTAATTGGCACATACTGTATAGATTCTACCACACTGTACCAAAACAGCCCATTTAAAACACCTACTTACATAAGGTATCCAAATCATTGGTCGAACTTTGACCAATCACCTCCCATGTGCTCTGAAAAGAAAAGAGGGGATCCTTGAGGCAGGACGGTGTAACTTTCTTCTTCTTATAACACCGTGCCACGAGCATCACTCAGCAGAGCGCAAATAACCACTGCTTGTGAGATACATATCAAAGGTCTTTGGTTACAGTAGACGACATCCAGTAGACAAAGCAAGGTCTGGAAACAGCCATAGACAGCATGGAAAGAGCGCAGCTTCATCCAAAGTTACGTCACTGAGTGTAAATATTCATATTTCATATATATTTCACACATGTACAAACCATCATGTAGCTTAGTGCAGTGTAGAGAGGCTTGTTAGACTAGAAGTGGGGAGAAAGCACCAAGTCACGCGTCCTTTGCGAGAACAATTTCGGCTGCTGTCGAGGCACTTGGTTTTGGAGTGTGAGTTTCTCAGACGTAGTCAGTCAGGAAATGAAGAGAGCTGTTGGAGATTTCGGTGGATTCTCTAGCTGAGCGGCTGGGGGCTTCGTCTCAGCGTAGGTGCTGCTGGTGCCCCCCCACTCCCCAGTGCTGTAATCAGGTGCTTCTACACAGTACCTCTGCTGGAACTGCAAAGGGAAGAACGAGAACATTTAGAGATGCATTCTTTAAATAAGGGGTTCCACTTTTACTCATATGTCTTGGTTCTTTTGCAAATGGTCAAATCTGATGCATTGGTTCAGGCAGTGGAGTCATTATCTGGTGTATCTTCTGTACACTGGTTGTTATAGTTAATGATGTAGACGTCAGCAAGATGGCAAATGACTTTTCTTTTTTTTTTTTACAAAGGCTGATTGCCAAGTTGTCAGTATGGAAAGAGGAGAAAGATCGGACCACTTTATGGACAAGTGAGTGTTTTAGATATGACTATGTAGATATGACTTTACTATTCAGTCCATAACTAACTCATTTTTTTTCATTCTGTGCCTACATTTGGATTTTTGCTGTCAGCGTAAACAAAGCCATAGATAACATAAATATTATGAATAGTTCCTAATCCTGTGAATTGTGGGACCAAAGTAAAAATCTATTTAAAAAAAAGGTACTTATTTAAATACCCAACAGTCATCAGTCACAAAAAAGTAATGGCTGCATTTATTTGATTAAAAATACAGCAAAAAGAGTAATAATGTGAAAAATTATTACAATTTAAAATAACACATTTAATATATATTTTAAAATGTCATAAATTCCTGTGTTGGCAATTCTGCAATTTTCAGCATCATTACTCCGGTTTTCAGTGACACATGATCATTCAGAAATCCTTAAAATATGCCGATTTAGTGCTCAAGAAATATTTATTATTATAAGGATTTGTTTGATGAATAGAAATGTCAAAATAAAAATTATATAATTTTATTTAAAACAAACAAACAAAAAAAGAATGAAAACATGAAGAAAAAAAACAAAATTATTATTATTTGAATTTATATTATTATAATTTACAATTGTTTTACTATATTATTATATAGATTGTATTTGATCTATTACTTTGTTTATAAAAGCATGCTAACCTTTGAAAACATCGATAGTTTTGCATATTCTTTGAAGTATGGTGTTATTTTCAAGGCCATTTGGTAAACAGTGCTGTTCTGTAAAATTATACTTTTTCTGATGGTGGGCTGCAACAAAGACACAACTCTCACCCCCATCTGTTCCTTACTGTCTTTCTCCTACTCATTCTGTTTGTGTCTTTCTACTCCAACAGCCTTGATGCAGGTGTGTGTGTGTGTGTGTGTGTGCACATAAGCATGGCTGCAGCAATGTGTAACACTGTGAGAGCGAGGGTGGAAAAACATACTCCCAGAGTCCCTGAGAAAGCAGCCCACACGGCTTATCTCCTGGTATTGCTGCTGGTGGAGCCCTTTGGATTTTTGATGTTCAAATTCTCATAAACACCAGAGTCATCGTTCATTCTGTGGAAGAGTTAATAAACAGGAATGGAAATACTATTCGAATCCATTCGATTAGGATGCTACAAAATCGAAACTGACACAGTTAAATACAAACATATACGTAGTATGTCTTGATATGAAGTTGCATATTTTGTTTATTTTATTTAACCTAACTCACAACAGCGTCAGAATCCTTTTGACGGAAAATGATTCACTTAGCAATAAATACCTTTAGAATTGAGGAAGTGTAGGAGATAGTAGAGTTAACCTAAAGAAACTCAGTTAATGTTTTCCTGTAACAAAACTGTGTGGGCCATTTTTCAAAGTGTGTGTTAGGGTGCAACACAGGAAACCAGCACTTACACAGATGAAGAGCGAGACGAGCTCATGTTCGGCTTGGCTCTGGCATTTGACATCTGTGGGTACTTGATGTTAGAGTACTCTCTCTCCTTTGTTTTATTCCTCTGCAAAAAAAAATAAATAATAATATTATAAATATATAAAATATAAACTAATGCATTTAAATTACTTAATACTTAACCTTCTATTCAACAAAAAGTCCTACAATTTTTTAATGCTTTCCACAAAAAAATAAAGCAGCTACCAATTCACCAATGATAATAATAAGAAATGTTGTTGATTTGCACCAAATCAGCATATTAGAATGATTTCTGAAGGATCATATGGCACTAAAGACGCTAAAAATTCAGCGTTGCCATCACATAAATAAATTCCATTTCAAAATATATTCAAATACAACATTTTTATTTTAAACTGCACCAATATTTCACAGTATTACTGTATTTTTTTTATAAATAAATGCAGATTGGTGGGCATAAGAGATTTAAAAAGTCTTACTGACCCATAAATCTTGAATGGTGGTGTATACGCTTACTTTATCTATCAAACAGCAATGGAGAAATCTTAATTTTAAGCAGAAGTTGCACAAAAAAGTTTTAATGTTTTCTCAAACTCTTCGTATACATTAAGTAATATACTTTGACAGTCCTAAAAAATAAGTGAGAGCCGAATCCAAAAGAAGCCTTGAGATTTCATTCCGTCAGTGAATTTGTCACATTATTATCAGGTGAAATGAAGTGTGTAAGCACCTGCTCCTCTTCCAGTCTCTTCTGAGCCGTGTCAATGTATTGCTGAACAGCCATGTAGATGAACTTGTACTGGGCCTCGGTCTGAACCATCCCGGATCGTTGCTGGCGGACTCTCTGGATGGTCTTTGGGATGTCGATGTCACAATCCAACCCTTAGAGAGTCAGTAAAGTTGTGTTATTTTTTATCATTAAGGCATGACATTCATAACAGAGATAATTTCGTATAAAACAGTTACCTTGTCTGTTTATGATGTCGATAAGGATGTCAATCACAATAATTGTGCCTGTTCTTCCAATCCCTGCACTGGAATGACAAATGGAAATTATGGGGGGAAATGTTATATTTTTAAACAACTATGTTGATCTTATATAATCCACTCAGTTAAGCGATTCTTTATCAGTATGGCACTCTCAAAACCACACTGTGTGAGGTGTGCTATACCTGCAGTGAACAACTATCGGTCCACTCTCTGGAATAGCGCTCTGGGTTCTGTTGACTTGCTCCAGGAAGCTCAAGACTCCTCCAGGTTCATTGGGAACACCGTGATCGGGCCAGCTCAGGTACTGATAGTGCCAGATACACCTCGGAGACTCTCTCTTTATTACAGATGAAAAATAAAACTCATTAGATTAAACGAAATTAAGAAAAAAGACTGCATCTTAACTGCATTTGTACACAAATGTACCGCAACACGTCACTAAAGTGATGTAGAAGGTTCTCTGCTACTATAAACAAAAAGGTCAAAGGTCATGACTTCCCTCCAGTACCGCCATCTCAACTGTCACAAGTGTGTGATCTTACCCTGTCTAGACTCGTGACTTCAAGCTCTCGCCGTATGTAGTCCTGAGCTGTGTGTTCCTCAATGTTCTTCACACACACCTTCCCAAACTCCTTTGTTGAATTTAAGTCCGGCCAGTACCGCACACACTTATTCTACAGAAATAAATTTACGTTTTTAGTCCCCCTCCCGAAAAATTATGTTGTACATTTAGTTAAATAGTGGTGTTCTGAATTTAAATATTTTGTTGTTATTTTAAAATGGAGTACTTCTCAAATTAAGCATTGATGCGTATATACATTTTTATTACATTTATGTTTCACCAGTTTTATTTTAAATAATTAATAAAGCAAAAATGTTACATGAACAAATTAAGACAATATAATAATAAATTTTTTTTTTTTGCATTTCGCAATATATGCGCTGTGCGTTTTTTGATCTTGTGAATTGAATCTTATAACCGACAAATCTACAAAAATAAATAAAATAGTTTCATCCAGTGCTGGACCTCACCCGTCCTCTCTCCATCTCCTTGGTTGTCATCACAATAACATGAGTGTTTTCCTGGTACACCATTTTCCAGAAGTCTAGGACGGTGTTCTGAAGGCAACCCTGAGTGGCGATGAACACTTTACCTTCATCCATATGGCGACCTTCTTCATTCATGCTCTAAATGAAAAAAAACAACAACGATAAAGATGATGCTCAGGATTATAGAGAACATGCAGTGTGTACAATTTTTGATCACAGTTCCAGTAACCCAGCAAAAGCTGGACATTTAGATTGACATGTAAGTATTACGAGCGAAGAGAGGGGATTACTCGGATATAGTTAGCATTGATGTAATCGGAGCCTGGCACGTCAGCATCCGCCTCCTTGATTTGCACTCGAGTGGTGTCAACTGTTACAGAGAAAAATGATGATCAAAGCAGATCAGCTGCCATTATTAAACCTAAAAAAAATAATGTACAGAAAAGATAGTTTCTCACATGGTAGAATGTTCTTATATCTGTTCTTGTTTTTATTTTCTGGTCTCTGCCCCTCTTTCCTGGGGTAAAGGAGTTTACATTCTTGCTGCTGTAAAACCTACAGAACCACGAGGGACAAGATAAAGCAAGTAAGAGTGGAATATGGTTCCATGTATCAAGTAATGAACCCTGGAAAGTATCCATTCTAAGTTTGCTGTGTAATGAGATGTTGTGTTAAGTCAGCACCCCCTGCAGGAATGTCCCATTAATCTGGACAGTTACCGCCAAACAGGAACTGCAGTTTAAGAGGTCAGTGAGCAGATTCTTTTTATAAACAACTCTCATATCATACGCTCCTCTGAGGTTTAATGAGTGTACTGCAGCGGAAAGAAAACCTGGACTGAATCATCACGTCCCATGATGAACAGAAAATATGAGTAGAAGAATGAATATGGACAGAAATACCTCAAATTCTTCCCAGAAGCCTTGCTTGGGTTTCTCTGAGTTGTCCGCCACTTTATTTAATTCTCGTACCCTGTTTTCAATGTTTGCTGCATTTATCCTTGTGGCATTGAAAGGCTTGTACATATAGAAAGAAATATAAAAACAACAAGAAAATGTAAAAAGGAACTCATAATTGTAATTATGTAATTATGAGGGATACAAGACTGCCACTGAATTAAAAGGATTAAAGCAAAAAACACTTCAAGCTGAAAATTTAAAACAAAATATTTATACTGAAATGTTATTTGTTAGGTTTAAAAACAAAAAAACTATGCAATAAATATTTACACTTTTCAAAAATGTTGTTTTTTGATGTTTTGACAGAATTCTCTTGTGCTCACCAAGGTTGGATTTATTTGTTATTATATAGTGAAATATTACCATTTAAAATAACTGTTTTCTATTTTAATAAATTCATATAATATTTTAATGTCTTCAGATTAATATTATCTTTCAGAAATCATTCTAATATGCTGCTCAAAAAATATTTATCAGTGTTGAAAACAGTTGTGCCGGTTAATATTTTTTATAAAAACCATGTTTTTTTTCCAAGACTTTTTGATGAATAGAAAGTTAGACAATAAATAACTAATAAGCATACTGACCCCAAGTATTATGTTATGTACTTGTTTTTTGCATTCGTAATTCACTGTTTGTGTGGAAAATATATATTCCCTTTAGGCTTGATTTACTCACCTGTTTAAGGTGTACAACAATTCCACTCTTCTCGACCATGGGGTTTTTCTTATAATGCTCTACTAAATCTGCCAAAGTGTCAAACCTCTCCCCTCCTCCTACATCATATTTTCCATCCTGGTGAAACAGATCAGAAATGTCTCAATAGAAAGGCTGAGCTGTCTTTTCTTGAGAAACTGCTGAAGTTTTATTCCATATTTACCTGATAACGGATCATGACATGGGTAACTTTAGTCTTGCGGTCTAAATTTTCATGCTTTTCTTCATTAGTGAGGACAGAAAGCACAAAGTCTCCTGGTTTACTTTGGCTTTCTCTCACCAGGAAGCTGCCGGATTTACCTTTCTCCGTCAGGAGCTTTTCAGCATCTCTCCCTGAGAGATGTCCATGATACCACCTGAGAACAGGTAAAACACAACGAGGCACAAACATTAAGATGATTCTTTCTTGTAATGGCAAATCTGAATTGTCAGCAGCCACTACTCCAGTCTTCAGTGGCACATGATCGTTCAGAAATCATGAATAAATGATGTGTTTTGAAAACTACATTTAAAAACTCAAGAATCATAATCTCTGCATCTGAACACATATGTTTCCTGCAATGTTTCATATGCAAATCTTATCGTAATGCAAGTGCCCCCACACATGCGCACGTTTTTTACTTGCAATGCACATTTCCTACTTTCACTATAGAAACTATAGTGTAACCTATAGTTTGTGGTCAGAAAATAGGCGGGGGTGTTCGTAGAGACCTTGCAAATGTAAAGACGACTTGAGCTGTCATGAAATGAGGATATGTGTGGGAGGCACTCGCTCATAAACTGGAAAAACCACAAAAACGAACCACATATCATCTTTGAATGTAAATACAATGTTTTTCAATGAAATATTTTACTTCGATTTCACAACCTAGAGGACGTTGCACCATATAAACACCAAACCCAAATATGTTGAGGTGAAGGAAGTTACAAAGTTCACTAAAATGAGACTGGACCTCTTAAGCATACACATCAGACACAAACAGAATCAAGTAAGGACCTGTTCCACAGCACTAAACAAACTGTTAGTCATGAAATCAGTCTAGCTGTGCCATCAGTCTGCTACTCTTCCTTTCTAACGATCAGCCCTCTGCAGGGTTTGAACACTAGGGGGCAGGATTTCGTCTGTCCACACTGATGTGCTCCGGGTGGATCCGGAGCTACTGTACCTCTCAGACGTGGGGTCTTTGCAGTTGAGGGGGTATTTCAGCTCGATAACATCTCCATTGCGTTCCCGCAGGAGGTCGTGCTGCTCGGTGTAGTACTGGACCAATTCAGCCAGCGTGGCGAACTTCTCCCCTCCGTACAGGTCATAATAGTCCCCTGAGTTCTGGATTTTAATATGGGTGACCTCATCGTTCCTCCTGCCCAGAACAAACAGATGGGACACAACAGGGAAAATGCAGGAAGGGAGGACATGAGGGATGACAGACAGGACGACAGACAGGAAAAGATGGAAAAGAGAGATAACAGTTAGGAGGTTGGCATTAAAAACTCCCGCTTTAAACCAGGGCAAATGCTGAGGGAAATATCCAACAATGGTGGAGTTTTAGCAGACATAAATGAGGTTTTAATAAAATAGTGACTAATAACAGCATCTATTATAACTGACTTTATAGCCATCATAAAATGAAATTTTGTAATATAGCTGTAATAGCTGTAAAATATGCAGCTGTTATTGCAAATACATTTTTGTAAAGTGTTTTAGTTTTATTATTATTATCATTATTTTTTAACTACAACAATGTGTAATTATTTAAAAAAAAACACTTTTTGAGCATTTTGTCTTGTGGTATATACTGTGCAGGTTCTCTGTCTCTTTTAACTTTTGTTTGGTTGACAAAATGTTAAAATAATTAACCACAATTAATCTCATGATCTTTTGCAGTGAATATCATATTCATTTCCTTTTAAATGAAAAATACAAGTTAATGGGAACACAGTTATGGTTTGGCGTTGATGGATCTTTGCAAAAACTGATATTAAGAAATAAAACCAAATAAAAAAAATGTTTTTATTAATCAGACAGTAAAGATGCCCAATTTACATTTGAGAAAAATGCTAAGACACTGAGATTGAAGATATTCTTATCTGCTTAGACAAATGAACTTAGATAATTGGCGAGGGGGAAAAAAGTTAAAAAGGAAAAAACAAAGTGTTTTGGAGCAACCAAAATTATAAACACAATAGACTTGATGGAAAATGACTGTCAGTAGACTTCAGGTATGCTATCATCAAAACTGTCAAAAACTGCACTGCAGCTTTAAACGGCAGCATATGGAAAAAGTAGAAAAGAACACCTGCATAGATATAATTAGCTGTGCTCAGGCACAAAACCACAACTTAACGCTTTGTGAGCACATCATACCTACAGCAATCAAGCTCTCTCTTACACACACACACACACACATATACACATAAAACTACAGAAAAACAAAATCAAGCTAAAAAACAGCAACCGATCTAATATGAGACCGTGATTCCTCTCCCATTTAATTTCTCTGGCTTTCTCTAGGAATTCATCGCTCTATCCATCACGGGCCTGGCTCATGAAATTGCACTCTCCACTGTGTAATTGCATTATGGAGGTAACAGAGGAGGCAGAGCAGTGCGGAGCTAATGGCTGCTGACTGCAGCAGATGAGCGGCTCTGTGCTCTGGGTCCGCTCGGGCTACTAATGCAATCACACACACACATTTGTCTACATCAATATCAGAATAAAGTCATACTGTACACTTCGGTTGTTTTTCATAATAATAATGATAATAAATCTACGAATACAAAATAAATTAAAATGAAATTAAATTATATAATATTTAAAAAACTGGAAAACTATATTTAAATTAAGTTTACAAATATGTACATCAAATATGAAAGGAAATAAAAATATATTTTTTTAAATATAAAATTCAGACAATTACTTAGAAAAATATTTTATGAGTCATTTTTACAATTGAGACATCTCTGGACAATTGTGGAGACAACTGAACTCCTTTCTGAATTTGATAGATATCAAATATGCAAATCAGGAAACACAACTTTCTTTCTTATTTGGTGCTGCATAACGCAGGTGCAATAATTACAATATAGTCAATGTAACTGCCAACTTGCTGTTCTTCTGGTATTTTTATAAAAGGCTGATAGCACCCTGTCAGATTCCTTCAAGTCAGATGTAAATGTTGGGAATGTGTGAATATGATTGAGTCATTTGCACGAGGCTGTAACATGTTCAGAGTCAGAGTACAATGACTGAGCTCTGGCTACAGTCAGATTCAAGGACGCCTGCTGACTAATTTTATCTTCGAGCATGAGTCCATCAT
Source organism: Carassius auratus (assembly GCF_003368295.1). Taxonomy (NCBI): domain Eukaryota; kingdom Metazoa; phylum Chordata; class Actinopteri; order Cypriniformes; family Cyprinidae; genus Carassius; species Carassius auratus. Next base: position 1,739,235 of record NW_020523286.1, on the reverse strand, counting down.
TGATTTTCCTGCTAAAAAGCCAGCCTCTGCAGAAACCAAGAGAGAAACACAATGCAGCTATTGAGCTCCTCTTCATGTCCACGCTTAAAGGTGCAGTCTGTCACAGTAAAATCACTAGAGCAACAAATGCTTACGAATGAAGAACATGATTGTGTCTATGATGATTCTTCTTCGTTAGAGAAACTCAAAGACGAATTCGGCATTGGTGTTAAGCTATTTTTCTACCATAGAAACATGCCCTTCCATAACACAATCAAGTGTTGCACACAGGGCCCAAAAATAACACTTACCAATTGCCAAATGAAAGTAAAATTGAATGAAATGAGTGTCTCATATTTTTGTTCTCCAGAACTACTACTTGTGGCGGCACATATGTGGACAATTTTTCACATTAGGCTCCCAAAATAAATAAATAAAATAGACAAAATCATGTGATTCTTCAAATGTTTCAATGTTTGTGCTGCTGGGTTGGAGACAAAATGAAATAAAAGGAATTGGATTACCAATTGTGTTCACATTACAACAGTGTTCAGACTGTCAAACGTGCATTTGCCACCAGTGGATTGTGAAAGAGACATTTGGCTGCAAAACAATCTTCTCCAAGGCTGCCTCAGGTTATACAATACAATGCTATACAATTCCATAGACTTTCACTTTAATTTTCAGTTCACATTCTCATCACACTGGGTCTGGATTGATTGTTACTAGATGAACAGTCACAGTGAAAGTTGAACTCAGTGTAGTGCATCGTGAATGTGAAAACAGTTTCAGAGGGTCACTTCCTTTCGCCTGATAGTCATAACAGCTGGACAGGAAACATTGCCTGACACATTTCACCTGGGCAGGACACATCGAATGTTACACTGCAGTGGAGTGACTCGGCTCCCAGCATTCTGTCTGCTACTTAACGGTTAACAATAGAGCAGACGCTGAGCAATAGTTTCCACTCAGGAAAAATGGTGCGAGACAGATAAGAGAAACAGAATGGAGGAGGGGAAGATAATGCGATGGAGTCCCTAGGTGTCCATTTGGCCATATGACTCCTCCCCTTATCTCATAATGCATTTTAAGGGAAGACTTTTCCTCCTAACTTTGTAATTACAGTCTTATCTGTCTACATTAGGCTTGAGAGGCAGACAGCTGATATCTGCATAACTTGTGTACTAACGCATTAGCTCAATTTTGTGCTTCTTTGTTTCGTCAAATTTGCTCACTATATTCCAAACACACTTGCTATGAAATGTTATTTGAAATTATGTTATGTATTTATTTGCTTTACGGAGTCTACTCTTAATTATTCCTCAATAAATTTTGGACTCTGACATGAATATACATTTTTATATTATATGCGACAATACAGAGAAAAATAAAACCACATAATGAACTGGTCATTTGGACAACAGTCAAATATAATGTCTAGCAGTAATTGTACAAAAACATTAAAATTCAGAATGATGCAGCTGACCAATCATAATCAAGTATTTCTATGTGCCATGCCATGTAATAAATATGGGTCAGTCATCTCAGCTGTTTCTTGATAATTTAGTTTTTTCCTAAAAAACATGCATGTAGTATAGTAAAACCACTTTTATAAAGCAAAAAGTAAAATAAAAGTAAAAATGGGTGGTTTTGCAATTGAGTTAATCACTGTGAAAAAAAAATGAACTAAAAAAAAAGATCAAGCAATCGACTTTTGGACATCTCTTTATAAATATGAATGAAGCCTAAAAACAGTATAAGATATTATGCAAAAATCAAACAATTCAATCAAAAAATCTTATAAATTCTGCATGAATTCTGCAAGAGGAATTTCAAATATAATACCATTTCATTGTTTTAATTTTTTGTTTGTTTGTTTGTGTTTTTAAGTTGTTGGCAATTCTAGAATGTGCTGCAACAGTTCTAAAAAATACATAAATAAATAAAATCCAGGATGGTGGGTGATTGGATTTAATACTGGTAAATATAAATAAAATTAGTTCAAAGTCTGCGGACATCAAACTGTAATAAACCCAAATGAGAGTTGTGGAGCATTATCTGAATGCCGCACAGAGTTGTAACCTATGCAGTGCATTCCAAATAGTCCACTCAAGAGGTTTCAAGATCCAGTAGTTACGAAAGCAGCATTATGAATTAGAACCAGAGCTATGTCTGTGTATATTCCAGTAATATGCTGCTGAAAAGCACAAAACATATGTCCATCAATACACTAATCTTCAGCCTTCACTATTACCTAATCAGAATAAGCTGACCTCATCGCTTCAAAGCTGGCCAGATAAATCAGTCTACAGGCAGCTGGGCCCCGGCGCTAAAGGCTTGTGGTGGAGCTGAGCCACGTGGCCTGGGTTCTGGAGAACATTAGATACTGTACGGTGAGAGATCTTACCACCATAACCACAAACAACAGGTCTGGGGCTCCACGGCCTCCATATCTTAACGCTATTTTGAAAGCCTGCTTTTCTCTCTCCTCCTGTCCATCAACTCTTCAATCACTCATCGGACAAGCAGTTGCAATGGCTCAAAGACCTGTCCACAAGCTGACACTGTTATCCTTAAGCACCAGCCCAGGGGTAACTTAAAAGCCCAGAGGTTCTAGAAAATGGGAGGGAAAGTGCTGTCTATAATCGTCATCCATGTTTAAGCATCTAATACTGATCTCAACCAATAAAAATACAGATGTAATCCTCGATATGCTCTGACACATTGCACTGTATTGCATGGTGAATATTCCCTATTGTGTTTGTGTTTTATAAAGTAATCTCTTGAGTTTTCACTGCATGAAATAAACATGGACTTGACATAGAATTCTGTGACACAAACAAGCAATTTAATGCTTTACCAAGCATAGAAACAGCCAGCTAGACTAACAAGTAGACTTCTATGAATTCAGTAACACACAGATAAACATTTAACAAGAGAGATGCAATTGATGCTCAACTTCACAAACGACATGAGAGTCCAGTGATAAAAAAAAGCATAATTTAAGAGCAGAAGCGCAGTGGGGCAGATGTGGAGGAGTGTACACGACAGGACAGTAAATATGCCGACCTGACAGAGAGAGTGAAGTCTCCTGGATTGCTCTTGCTGGGTCTCGCTAGAAAGCTTCCATGGACGCCCCGTGTCAGGAGCAGGTGTTCTGCCTCGATCCCAGTGATGTTGGGATGAAACCACCTGAAATGAAAGTAAAATGACATGCTCAGCAAAGACATCAAGACTTGATGCTTAAAAGTTAAGAAAACATCTCATGATCAAAACTCAGAAAAATAAGTGAACACTTCTTGTAAACATACACTGGGAGGTAAAATTTTCAAATAGTTGTATCTCAGCCAAATATTGTCCGATCCTAATAAACCATACATCGATGGAAAGTTTATTTATTCAGTTTCAAATGATGTATTAATCTCAATAAAAAAAAAAAAAATTACACTTAAGACTGGTTTTGTAGTCCATGGTCTCACACACACACACACACATATATATACAAACACACACACATATTTATTTATCAGGGGCATTTCCTTCAAGGAGGCAAGGGAGGCAGTGCCTCCTTAAAATATTGAAAGAGAAAAAAAAATCATAGTACAAAAATAAAAAAACACCAATATTACAAAATATGACATAAAAAATATATAATTCATATCCAATCCAATATTTGTTGTATTTCTGTTTTGCATAAAACTGAAGAATATTCGGTACATCCTATACTTTATTCTAATATAACCTGATATTAACTTTTGCATGGATTTTATTTAAAAGAGCTTAGGCTCATGTAACCAGAAATTTTTCTTGCCTCATGGATTTACATTCTCTTAATAAGTAATTCAACATTAATTTCCAGGTGTGTCTGTGAAACATACCATCCTAGTAGTTTTGTGCATGCGTGAACGCATGTAGGCTGACCATATTTTAGTTTTCCAAAAAGAGGACAGTGGGTGTAGGTTGGGGCAGGCAGCTGGGGTGTGGTAGTTGGTGGTTAACCCTTTTGAGTCGATTAATGCGTATACGCGTTATGAGTCATTTTCTCCTGATAACCCCAAAAATAACTTAAATTACACTTTCAGTTTTGATCGTACATCAATCGAATCTGTAAAGGGTCTACTTTTTTGTATACAGTCAAAATAACAATAAAACTTTGTGCATTTATAAAATAAAGATAACAAACAAGGTGTGCTGTCTGTAGTCCTTTTCTGTGCTGATCTTCATTTACAAACGCGTTATTAAAATGAATTGTAACTCAGTGAATACTCAACGAAGAAACATGAGAGAGATATCGGTAGCACTTTATTTTACAGTCCTGTTCCTCATGTACATAGTATGTACTTATTATAGTAATTACAATAACTATGTAATAACTAGGTACTAACCCTGAACCTACCCCTAAACCTAACTCAGCCCATGTAGTTACCTTGTGTTACCAGAACTTTCTTAGATAAATACACTGTAAGTACACTATAAGTACATGTTAGTACACGTACTGTAAAATAAAGTGCAACCGAGATATCTATAGAAAGCCTGACATGTCTACTTTTAAACTACTTTTTAAACAAGTGCTGCCGAAAACAAATATTCTGTGATAAAGTAATCCATATGGAAACAACGCAATGTCTGTTTTTCACGTCTCCCTTCATTATCTTCTAATGTGACCACGCCCCCGCGCTGAACGCGCTATTCACATTCTAATGTTTCACTGAATCGCGCAGCTTGAATACGCCCACGCAACAGAAGACAATACAGCGAGACTGTTCAATTTTTTTTTTTTTACTCTTTGTTTCGTGATGAGAGGAATAAGAAATAATTCACCACAAAAAGATGCGATGTGGATTACCTCAGGATTTGAGATTTGGATTTCCTCAGAAAAAAAAAGAAAGAAGCACTTTATTTAGCAGAGATAAAAAACATGAGTAAGTCTCATTTTATTTATTTATATACTTGTACTAATGCTTTTTCCAAACTATAATTCCTGACTAAATGTGTAATCAAGTAAAACATTATAAAGTTTCAATAACAATATCCAATACTATACCATTCAAAAACTTGATGTAAATAATATAAATAAAAACAAATACATGTAACTGCAAGAAATGTAACAAACAATGCTGTTCATTCAATTTATACCAAAAAAACCTGAAAAAATATTCAATAATAATAATAATATTTTTTTTGTAGAAAATCAGATTGTTAAAAGGATTTCTGAAGGATTGTGTGACTGGAGTAATGATGCAAAAAAATTAAGTTTGAAAGTCAGCTTTGATTGTTCCTGATAAACTGTTTAACTGCACTCACAAGTGAATATAAAATTATGTTGTGGGATAATTAAATATATTCTAAATAAACTACAAACATAAAATTAGATTTATTTTTATAAAAAATAAAAATATTTTATTTCTTTGTCTTCTCAGGTGTAAACCACAAGGATTTTCATGATAGTTGACGCCTACTCGCATATGACTTTTACCAACAAAAAGTTTCTTAGAAAATTTAATGCATAACATTTTTTTTTTCTCAAAAACACAATCATGTACATACATGCTGCTCACATATTGTTATAGCCCAGTTTGTGCTGATTACAGTGAGATTAGACTTTAGCCATTTAGATGTTTATAACTAACTGAAAAAAGCACAAATGTCAGGGCATGACAAAACTACTCCAGGCCCCAAAAATACCCTTAGACTCCATAGGGTTAAAGTAGTGCCCAAAGTAGTGCAATGACCATATCCCAAATATCAAAACTGAAAATATGTAATTTCCATACCTAAAATACATATTTTACAGTCACTGTTATGCATATTGATCATAAACACAGCAAAAAAAGCTTCCTACCAGTGGCCCTCCTTCACAAGACTTAACATCTAGCACAGTTTTATTATATGCAAAATACTAAATGTTTCAATACAAGCATTTTAGTCAAATTTAATTAAGCAACATTTCAAACCTTTAATCCACGGGGAAAATCAACCCATTAACAGTTTAAATGCAGCCATAGGAGAGAAAAAAAGAGGACTTGGCAACCCTGCATTCAACACAAGCTGCAGGAGTCAGATTTGACTGATCACGGATTGAGGAGAGAGAGATGGCTGATTCAGAAGAGATTTAAATACTCTGTGTATTGATAGCGGCTCCCTGATGCTCGAAAATTATGCAATATTAGAATGTTTGCAGGGACACAAAAATCACGGGAGCAGGCAATAATGCTCAGAAATTTAGTGGGAGCGGCATTTTAATACAAAAAGCATTTAAATATAAAAACGCACTGGCGACTGTAGAAAGTAAAAACTGAATTCCTGACATTTTTGGGCGATTCAGAATTTTTTTTAGTGCAAAAAGAGGACATGTCCGGGAAAAAGAGGAAATATGGTTACTCTAACGTCATGGCAATGTAAAACACAAAGTACCTCACACGTGAAACACTTAACGTAACGCGTAAATGTGCATCACTAATGTAAATCAAGCAAGCTTCTATGCATTGGCCGTGAAATAACACATTAGCAGACCAGAGGAAATAATATGGATTTTTCTTTTTTTTTTTTTAGAAAACTTCTTGCACAAAATAAATTCAAGCACTTTCAATTTTTTTTTTCAGATTCACAAACTTTTAAGGATTTCAAGGACCCGTGGGAACCCTGCATACAGTATGTATACTTGTGTCCAATTTCATGGCGAATGCTAGTTCTAATCAGTGATGATTGCAGTGTTTGAAAAGTTATTTCCTAATCCTTCGGGGTTGATGGGGGTCATATGTAATCTGGCTTGATGTTGGGCCCCAGCTGTCTGTCAGCCAGTCTGTTCATACACCGGCTCCCTCACGTGAGAAAGCTATGTGAATGGCCGTCCAGGGGTCAGGAGTAATTTTATGGGTGTGCTGTTTCTAAGAGTGGCTGCCTGCTAGGGGCCCCATCTCTTAATCTCACTTTAAGTGACCGCACGTGGGTCCCTTACTTTCATCTTGACAGAACTGTGCAAATCCTGACCACATTGTATGATTGCTATTATATACACATTACTGTTCAAAGGATTGGGGTCAGAAAGATTTTTAAGAAGCATCTTCTGCACACCAAGGCTGAATTTATTTGATCGAAAATATAGTAAAAAGAGTATTATTGTGAAATATTATAACAATAGAAAAGTATTCTCTACTTTTAACACATTTGAAAATGTAATTTATTTTTGTAATTTATTCCATATGGATTACTTTATCACAGAATTTTCTGCATAATTATTCCAGTCTTCAGTGCCAAATGATCCTTTAAAAATCACTCTAATATGCTGATTTGGTGTGTAATTTTGGAGCACTTTAGATGGAACGACCCATATATTATAGATATAAATTTAGGCAAAAAACAAAACCTATGCATGTATAAACAAACGTGCATGACAAAAACATTTAAGATTAAGTGACAATGCACAGTTTTCAACCTAATCCTTGTGTATTGCTTTAAACAAGTCAAAATGTTCTACAGAATGCCTCACATATTTTCTAAAGATTAACTTGTATTGAAAAGCAGAGGTCTTAATGAACAGATGTTAGTACTGTATGCGTCTTACCCTGATACTGTGAGTTTAAACTCATTATTCTCCCTCCATCTTTCCATGCAAAGCAAGTAAGCATCACTCACTTCCTCCAGTTCTTCACTGCAGAGGAAGTGTTGTAGCACCCTTGACGTTGTCTCTTATCGTGGAGGCTACCTGTGAGCATTAGTAATCACTCCCCATCACTCCTCGTCATGACTCACTGCTTATGATTCTATGTTTGTCAGAAGGTCTATATTTTCCTCTCCTGTCACATCATCATTATGCATAGTCTCTAACTTCCCAGTCTTTTGTAGAGTTTGCCACTAAAGCAAAAATATTCAAATGTATGTGGATTAATAATTCATTGACATTTCTGTCAGCACTTTTCCTCCTGACAGTGACTTTCAGAAAAGCTAGTCCAAGCAACTATATCCTAGAAACTAATTTGTACACAAATTCATGTATTGTAAAAGAAAAGAATGTAAAAACACGTAACTGATTTGCCATACCAAATACAAGGAAACATTTTATTATATATTAATATTTAACATATTTAACAATAAGAAAATCCACAATTATACTGTAAAACACTGAATGAACAAAAGGCTTTGGAAGTAAAATGCCTGAAATAACTTATAAATTATGCTAAAATATGTATAATATTCAACAAGACAAGATATGAATGTTTAAATTAAAATAGTACTAGTCATGTTTTTTGGTATTGTGTGTGTGTGTGTGTGTGTGTGTGTGAGACAATGTGCACAGTCTATAAATGCTTATTAGTTCTTGTTTTTGGAAATGACACTGTTTTAGTTTACCACAATGAAATTAAATTACCACAATGATATTCCTCGTAAAAAAAGTAATACATTTATATATAGAAAAAGGACATCTTATTGCATTTATTGCCACTCTGTTTGAGTTTATGTTTTGAGGGAATGTCTGATCAATTCAGGCAACCTTTTTTTTACAGTGTAAAGGGCATACAAGAAAAGAGATATTTTAATATCTATAAATTGCCCTGTTTTATAAACATGTCCTAGATGCCATGAAGAACTGAAATAAAACGAGGTCTGTGCGGTATAGATAAACATGTCATCATACATTAGCTGATAATACATGGGCTCTACATCATTTCTGAAACATTAAAGCGAAAGACCAGAATATTCCGTTTTAGAATATTTAACTGAGACTTCAAATACTTCATTACGATATGGAAAAAAATATAAAATAAAATATATAAAATAAAATTTGATTGAAGAAATACTGCTCCTTATGTTTGCTCCATGTTTGGTAATCATCTTGGTAGATAATTGTGGGATTTAGGGATCAACAGAAAATACATATACTGTATGAAATCTTCATTTTGCATTCTGTTAAACAGCAGGTGACACTAATCCCAGCTAAGCTTTTATGTATTTTCATAAAACAATGATAGTGGGCTTAGTCTGACCCCTTAACCTTCTTTTCAGTTCCCCAAACTGCTCTCAGCTCTTGACAATTTTTTTTTATCTGAAACTATAGGAACAGATGACAACAACTTCCCAGTTTCATGATAATAAAAAATAAAGATTGCATGTAGCAAAAAATAAATAAAATAAAAAATAAAATACAGCAGCTGGATGTGTTTCTCTTGTGATGGAGACAGTCTGGTCCTTTACTTGAACAGGTCTGTACAGACGCAGACATTCAGGAACAAACAGCTCCAGGTCACTTCTAAGCCTCAGTGAGCTCCCAGCAGCTCTCCAGGACAACACACAAAGCCACAACAAACCACAAACCATCCGGCAAAGTGCGCACACACTCCTGCACAAGCAGCAGCACCGAAAGAAATGTGCAGCGCTATTGCATGTGATTTCGGCCATGAAAACGGCATAGTCTGGTTACAGAATGATAACAGCAACTAATGCCTCATGTTCCTACCTCACCATTCTGTTCGGAGGCTGTCAGAGCCCCTGCTTTGCTTCAGAGTTTGGTAATCCACGCTCAGTACAGTTACACAAGGAGGAAGAGAGGGGGCAGGGACTTGTAGGAGTGCTGCTGGTTGGAAAGAGAGATGGGGGGTGTTTAATCTGGGATTTGGATGCATGTGAGCTGCCCTGATAGGAAAGCCAGCCAGTACAATCAGCTTTTGAGCAACTGTCCATCCCTCCTGCCCCAAGCCCCCCCCCCCTCCTCGTGCTCTCTCTCTCTCTCTCTCTGAACGTGACGCAGCGTTGCCATGCTGCCTGACACACTCTTACACCCCTTATCTTTATCTGTGCTACCATTAGGTTTAAATGGAGAATGGCAGCTTCTGGAAAAAACAGCACTGCACTCACCATTGAAGGCAGCAAAATAAAAAAAAATAATGAAGCTGTACAGAACAAGATTATATTCAAAGCAGCTTGGTTACTAAAGCATCCTGACAAACTATAGATATTTTCATAATTGTATATTATGACATCAGATAATAGGAATTTTGGACTTAAAAACAAGGTGCACATATACTCTGGGATAAGTAAAAGCTTTTATGCTTTTGAAAGAAGGTTCTTATGCTCACCAAGCATTATACAGTAATACAGTAAGTATTTTTTTTCTACAAATTACAGTATTAGAATATATATATATATATATATATATATATATATATATATATATATATATAAAGTTAATAGCATTTATTTGTAATAGAAAGATTTTGTAACATCATACAAATATTTTTTGGAATTTTTTACCAATTGAATATATCCTTTTTTTAATAAAAGCTAAAAAAAACTAAAAAATCTTATCTTACAACACATTATTCTAAATGGTATGAAACTTGTTTTCTTGTTTTATGCATACATCTAAAAAAATGTAACAAGAATTATGCATTTGCTAATTTAATTAGCAATTGACTAATAAAAATAAATATAATTCAAGCATATTCAAACTCTCACAATTTTGATTCTCAAGTAAAGTTATCGTGTTTTATTTATGGCTCAATATTTTTACTGGTAAACAAAACAAAGATTAAAAAAAACATATTTTTATTATGAAATAATGCTACTTTAAAACAACAGTGACTTCTTTTTTAAACATGTTGAAGTTTGAAGAATGGTTTGTGCCTGTGCTCAAGCACTTTTAGTGCGCACTTGCCAGCTTATGCAAACAGTATGCACAGCTACTGTAGGTTGCATAAGTGAAAAATGCTTGCCAAGTAATGAAGTAATTGATTTTAAAAGAGACAGAGTATGCATTTGAATAAAATGTACTGCTCTGGCTTACAAAGCTTTTTTCTAATAACAGACAAACTTTGGCATGAGTCACTATGGGACGGAGAGAATTAGGACAAAACTGATCGCCAGGAAAAAAAACGGATTTCCCCAGAACGGAGCTGGACACAATATCATGTTTAGAGTTTAAACCTTAAGCTTTAGTTAAGGCTCAAGTGTGTCATTTCCTAATTGCAAAGAATCATTTTGAAATGTTTCCCTGCCATCTGCCATTGGTTGGACAAACAGACAGTTCAGGCTCACTGTTTGAGCCAATGTTGCTCTGCCAGGACGCTCAAAAAAAAAAAAAAAAAGGCCAGTGTTTTCTGCCAAAGAGTCAGTGTTTAGACTTCCAAGGAATTAGCCTACTGTACAAATTCCTCACTTTTGGCCATCTCCACATCTTTAACTTGGGCACAAAGTATTTTAAGGTCAAAAAATGGTACGCTTCTGCTTTAAGTCTTATCACTTCTCTTTCATGCTTCATCATGGAAGTAATATTGACCTGCAACTTCCCTTTAAACCTTATAAAATCTCATAAGGACACTATAAATGTAATCTGAGGCCATTAGTGTTATAATGGTCAGATTAATGAATGCAAAGGAAGAGCGCTTCTGTTCTTTCAGCTTCCTCTTCGATAAAATAAATGCATGACTTTCTCCTCTGGTTTAATAATTAACAGCCGTTGTCTAGTAGCTTGCAGCCTGATATAAATAAATAAATACGATAAAATAAATAATGTTTAAAAAAATAATATAACAATTTTAGTAATAATAAAACCAACGTGCAAATAAGATTCAAAATATCTAAAACAGGAATAGCCACACAATCCTCTGTTGTTACATCCATATTGGCACATACTGTTGAGTGACACCAGAGACCCTCTTGCTCATGATAATGCGGGGGCACAAATGGGCTGTACAGTGAGGGCCAGGGAGAGAGAGAGAGCGATATCAGGCGGAAAGTGCTGCAGCAGTGTTCTGACGGGAAACACACAGACCCACGTGCACACAGTGAGCTGCCTCTTCGCTCTTACATAATGTCTCAAGTTCAACACTATTTGTTGGCTATTTAAAGAAGCAGGCTAGGTGACAAAAAGTGATATATATAGTACCCCCAAATCAGCTTCAAAGACAATCTCGCGTCTATATTGGGGGCAGACAGGTCCCTGTGGCTGGATTTTGGTACCGTTACTGATATTTTTAGAAAAGCTGATTATGCTGCCACATGTCAGTCTAGCGGTGACGTGGTGAGTCAGTTTAAACACACGGCCTTGTAGTTTGCCTCATTTTACTTCATCTGGTCATCAGCTTAATTTTATTTATATGTAGTTTTTGTTTTATTTTAAACATTATAAATATCTTTATTGTCACTTTTGTTCAATTTAATGCATCATTGCTAAAAAATGTTTTAATTAAATTCCTATAACGGATAATAACTGATAATAGAATTTGAGAATGATATCTGAAGGATCATGTGACACTGCACATTGTAATAACAGTTGATGAAACTGTAGCTTTGTCATCACATGAATACAGTTCATTTGAAAATATTTTAATATACTGTTGAAACATTTAAAGTAATACTTATTTATATTACTGGTTTTACTGAACTTTTGATCAAATAAATGTAGCAATGGCAAGCATAATAGAAAATATTTTAAATAATATTTTCCAAACTTTTTTGACCAGTAGTGTGTAGAGATATACATAGTGTCAGATATGGGTATATGGGTATATATGTATATATATATATATATATATATATATATATATATATATATATATATATATATATATATATATATATATATATATATATATATATATATATATATATATATATATATATATATATATATATATATATATATATATACTGTATGTGTGTGTATTACATATAATAATAAACACATACATATATTATTTAAACAAAAACTTTAGTTTTGTATGTGATGCCCGTCATATATACGTATAATATATACTGTATGGTATGGATGCTGCCCGCCCAGTTATAGCTATGGGACATTATGCCAGCAAATCTGAAAGTGTTAATTTATTAACCCCCAACCCCAAGTTAGCTGATTAACCGCAAGTCCCCAAGCACATACGTGTAAGGTCAAATCAATTCAATTCAGTTCACATAACTAGAATGCTACATTCAAGGCTAGACGCGGTAGCAGCCTCCCCCCCCCCCTTGAGGGAGAAATATGTTGCCATTTTTGAACTCACCCTGGGTTAGACAGCCCAAGGACATGTGAAACAAAATCTAACGTCAACGATCATATTCAAATTCTCGACAGCTGATAACAACCCTTCCAACAGAAATAGCCTCCTGGATTGGGATCAAGACCTGGCTTTGCGTCCTAAAAGGAGAGTCTAGGAGAAAAATAACAAAAGGTGGTGATTTATGATATGAACAAAGAAATGCACAACATCTGTATACTTCAACACACCATCTCCAATAACTATATCATGATTATGGAGACATTAATCTGTATAATCTACGCTTCATTTGATCTGATGAGACATAATTCCTTAAATACTAAATACTGTGGGTTTAGAGGCATGCTGTGAGTCTGCTGGCCTGGTTTTAAGGGTTCATTTATAAAATGGTAAATGAAAATCATAAAGCCATCCATGATGTAAAATACCCACAAATTATGCAAATGTCACACTTTCGATTTTAAAAATAGATGACTGTGATTAAAAAAAATTATAATTCTTAGCAAATCTTTGGTCACAACTAACAGAATTCCTGGAAATTTGGGGAATTCTCATCTCATTTCATTTCACCACACTGAAGGCAGCTTTTTTGAGTACTATACCACCGATCCTGTCCCTTCTGCTTTCAGACAAGTGAAACTGTCAGACATACTGACCCCAAATACCGACATACTGTTTGGTTGAAAGAAATTAATACATTTATTTAGCATGGATGCATTAAAATAATACAGTTTCTATATCAAATAGATGCTGTTCAAATGAATTTCTATTCATCAAATAATTTTAGGGAAAAAGTATCACAGTTACAACAAATATGTTACAGTAAGCAGCACAACTGTTTTTAACATTGATGATACAATGTTTCTTGAGCAGAAAATCAGTATATCATTAGAACGATCTCTAAAGGATCATGTGACACTGAAACTTGGGGAAGAGCTGCTGAAAATTCAGTGTAGCATCACAGGAATAAATCACATTTTAAATTACAGAAAACTTATACTTTAAATTAAAAATACCGTTTCACAATGTCTTTATTGTATTTTTGCTTCGGGTGGGCATAAGAGACTTCTTTCAAAAACATTAAAAACATCTTACTGACACCAAACCTTTCAACATGAGTGAATCTCTAAGTGTGGAAATTTTGACAACTGCCGACTATTTTCATGCAACCAAAATATTCATGACCCCATATTTTCATGACCCCACGAAAATAACCACGCAATGAGCCATCTCTTCCTTTTTCCTCTTTCCTGTACACGCTTACTCACATGCACACAAAAGATGCTTTATGATCTAGAAAGAAAGAAATAACAATAATAGCCAAAAAAAAAAAAAAAAAGGATCAGGTTGGATAAGTGACCAAGAAAAATGATTCCACATTACTTAAGGATAATAAAAATACATCTCTTTAGGTCTTTCCAAAACTATTAGCAGTATAAATGTTCTTTACGGCAACATGTTAAATATGCATGAACACCGAGCTAAGTAACTTTGTTAGCCTCCTCTATGCAAAACCTCTTGTGAACAATAAAACATTTGTACGCTTAATATATGTAAATCCTATATTTAAATAATTTTTCAGTTTCCTGTTTGTATAGCACAGATAACTGCAAATCAGCAAAATGCACAGTATAGGTCCCTGCACTTTTGCATATTAGACAGATTGTCCTCTGTTATGTACTGTTAAGTGAAATCAGTTTTCACACCAGTTAAAAGGGACATGTCAACATTTACTCACCCTCATGTTCTTCTAAACCTGCATGACTTTTTTTCTTCAGTGTAACATGCACAAAAGCAGATGAAGGTTTAAGTCAACATTTACTTTCATTGATTGGAAAAAGATGCTAAGGCTGACATTCCCTACCATCTCTTTCTGCTCTCCACTGAAGAAACAGTCATACAAGTCTGGAAGAGTAAAGGACGACAGTGAACTATTCCTTTAATGAGATGAGAAGGACATCAGTAATGATAATCTAATGATGCTAATAATAGTCAATGGTAATTGTTTGCAGTATTACTATTTATATAACAGATGATGTAGAGGCACAGTAAAGGCCAAAGTATCACAGACTATTACTCAGACAAATGAAAGCTGCTGGTAAAGACATAACCAGCACTGAATCCTGAAACATATTGTGTTAACGGTTAGTGCATACAGTAGATAATGCAAGCTTAAAGCAACACTGAGTGTTGTTCCCGTGCTCTATGTTATTTACCCAAGGCCACCTGTGCAAACTCACAATAACTGATGTGTGCTTCAGCTCTTTGTGTAGGTGCATTAACCCAGGGAATCTCTAGATCTCTGTTTATGCAGATATGACACTCAGAATGAAATACAAATCATATGTCAAACTTTAGGAAACAAAACAGCATCACACCCCACTCATCCTTGCGTTAATGTCTTTTTGACACCGACTAAAGGGCCTGTTCACTTCTAACCCTGCCTAAATTTAAAACTCTGCTCCAACATACAATTATAAAATGCCTCAGGGCTTATCTTACTAAATATTAATGTTCATTGTACAATAGTCACAGTTGTTTTGTTGTGTTTTAGAAGATTATTAGACAAGCAGTTATTAAAACCGCTTGCTGTATTTGTCCAATCAATTTGACTGACCTCATATATGCAAATAAGGACGTTAACCCGAAGTTTCAAACATGCAGAGTGAAATCTATAAATAATGACTAACCCGGGATAAAGTGTGAATAGTGGGAAACATGTCACAAGATAATCAAGGAAAACAATTTCAAATGTGAAATTTTAAAGTAATACATTTTTTTGCAGCTACATTTGGCCCACATATTGGCTATATTAAAACTTGTGTGCACATTTCTCAATTTTTTTCAATCTACTATCTCAAATCTCTGTCTTTAATGTTTTAAGTGATCATTTTAGCAAAGGCGTAGTAAATAAAGTAGGAGGTAATTACCATAAGTATTCTAATATAACGACTCAATAAACTAACAAAGCACAGTTTAAATACTGCATTAGAGGGAGAACTGTTACAGTGAATTTACGCTGATAAATCATATTCAGCATCCGGTAGCGAGAGCGACACAGGCTACAATCTACATGTTACTGAAATCAAGGAAAAATAAAAAAAGGTGGGGAAATAAGACAAACTATACCTAAACAGTCTATGGTATAAAATCGTTAAACGAACAGTACAATGGGCCAGACAGGATCAGGATCCTGGAGTAAAGACCGAGTCGACTCATTGAGCTGCGTGTCGTGCTCGATTCATTCATACAGTAAATACAGTAACAGTAACACTCAGCACCCGCTCTTGCAGTTTTAATGTAGCCTTCAGCTTACCTTCGAGACGTCATGGCGGTCCTGTGAGCTGTCAGATGTCAAAAGTGTATGAGCTGACTGAGGGGGAAAGAGTAATAAACCGATTCTGCCTCCGCCGAGTCACTGCCGCAGAGCTGAGCGCGAGCGAGGGGCGTCACACAGCGCCCAGCTCTCATTCACTCTCTCCGCCTCTCACTCACACACCGCTCACAAAGACTGGAAAAACTTTATCCAGACGGTTCAAACCGAGTCCGTTATTATCAAGCTCGTACAATTGCCCAGGACCATGTGACAGCACATAACAACGACAATATTTTATTTTCTCAGTGTATAAAGACCGGACGGGTTGGGCTCTAACTACCTTGGTTTAACATTTGTAACCGAGCTACAAAGGTGAAATCATAATAATCTATCTTTGGTCTAGGCCTATATGCTGACTCCATGAAGCCAAAACTGGAGTTTTGTTGCTTTAAGTAAAACATTGGTAAATGGCGCTCTTAAAATTAACAAAATAAAATTAAATATAATTACACATTAAAAAATTACAGTCCAGGAAAATGTTTCTCAAAATTGGTAGGTCACTTAACAAAACAATGTATTATATAATGAAAACCAATTTCTGCCATGAAATAAATTAATTGGTAAATCAAGTCACTGTTATTTTGTCTTTCAACTCATGCGATGTAATATGTCATATTTTTACTCTCATAATTATGACTTAATGACAAAATTATTATTATTAATAAAAAATTACTGTAATATAAATATTAACTTTAATGTATAAAATAAACATTAACTAAACTATAAAAACTTGATTTCAGAACATTTTTATTTTTTGCATAGTTTAAGTACTAAACAAATAAAACCAAATATATGAAAACTAAGAATGTTACATATGAATATTGCATATGAAATATTATAATGTGATCTTATGTAAGCGATGTTTTAGGACCTATTGGCACCTGAATTATTCTCTGGCGGCGGTGTCAGACATTTAGAGCTAAACACACCTCTGAGAGGCCCAAAAATAATGAAGTGATGTATACATTGATTTATTTTCCTCCAGTCTTATTTTAGCAGTTCCTTCCTTGAAATTATCCCTGTTATTTAATTTCCAGGCGTGTTTATTATTACTCTGTTTGCTGTAATGCTGCTATATCTGTCAGGAGATAGAAGATACACAACAGCAATGTTGACTCTGCTTTCATTTCAGCAGTTTCCATTTGGGCCTGACCCCATTTGCATTGGGGTGATTTGAAGGTGGCAGCTGTGGGGACTGCAGCAGTGCCATGACTGCCATGACGTCACTGGCCCTAAGGAAGATTAATCTGCCAGGGACGTGGTTATGCAATTTTCAGAAATGCAGGTCTTTATCTATGGATTTCTCTCTTTAGACAGAGAGTCTGACCGGGCATTCTCTAAGCAGTATAGGAGCCAATGCAAACAAAGTGTCAGTAATTTCATACTCGAGGACAGTGTGCAACTGTTTTCATACCTTTCACCCATATGAAGGCCTATTGGGGAGCATCAATAACACTACAATATTCATAATGTGTTATATATTATATATTAAGTAAAAAGTATGCTTTGGTGGATTATGAGATATGACATAAAAAGTCAAATTAATTGTAAATAATGAATAATCCTCATCTCAAGATTTCAACTTTTTAAATCATATGATATATTAGGACAGAACTGTAACTTTTGCTTTCATAATAACACTCAGTACGTCATAATTATAACTTGGCATTTTGACTTTTTATCATAATTAGTATCAGAGTTATGATTAAAAAAAATTCAGTACTGTAATAGAAAATAAACATTAACTGAACTAACATAAAATATAAAACTTATTTT
Organism: Carassius auratus; assembly: GCF_003368295.1. Classification (NCBI taxonomy): domain Eukaryota; kingdom Metazoa; phylum Chordata; class Actinopteri; order Cypriniformes; family Cyprinidae; genus Carassius; species Carassius auratus. Next base: position 1,721,112 of record NW_020523286.1, on the reverse strand, counting down.
ATTAGTCATGTTTAGTTTGAGTTGAAATACTAAAATAACTAGAACTAAATAAATGACATCTAAAACTTAATAAAATCACATAGACATAAAACAGTTATCTGCAATAAAATGAAAATAGAAATATTACATGAAAAATATTTATTTTAAAATATTAACATAAACTATCATAACATTTTGAATGAAAATGGACTTCCATAATATATCGTTATATATGTTAATTATAGTTATTTAATATATATTATTACAATCTATATTTATTGAATCAATTGCTCAGCTGATTCATTCAAAAACACTGGAATGAAACAAGTGACTGTATTCATGAGTGAGTCACTGATTCAATCACTTAACAATTCATTCAAAACTGGGATGCATTTAGTAACAAAACGAGACGTGGTTGATGATTATGCTGTTGAAAATGACGTGGTTAACTTAGTTTGGAACTATTTTCATTTTTGTGTGAATTTTCCCTCAAGGAAATCATTCACTAAAGGAAGAGCCAGTGCTGCAGACAAGCTCTGTTCCAAGACACCCCTTGACCTTACAGCCCGAGGACTCTTCAGTCCAAACTAAAACCCCATGAGGAGGAACAATGGGAGCCACAGATCCCCTGATGTAGCCAGACAGCTGAAGCCTTGTTACATGCAGTAAAAGCCTCTTTATTGCACTGCTGTGTGCATGTGTACTGAAGGAACCCTCTGCTCGTCTAGCAGGGATCATTCATATGCTTTCGCCTATTCAGACAAATCCAATGGATTTTTTCCAGTTACCATTTTTACCCCCAGCGCCAGAGTTCTTTGACAAGATCTATTTCTCTAACGTCTCCAGGCAACCCAGAGCCTGTCATGTCTGATGACATTTTATATCCCCTTGAGAGAATGACTGTTACATAACTGAATAATACACTCTCTGTCTTATAAATTAAGACACTACTGTAAGAACACAATCACATTTTCTTACTTAGTGTTATTTCAGGACACTTTGATGTTATAACAATAAATAGTACAGATACCAAAATCTTATGAACTTTTAAGAGTGAGAAACACTTCAGAAACATTCCATATGTTGCGGACATAAAAGGCTGTGCATTTAATATATATAACTATATACATATAGTTATATACTGTATGTAACTATACTGTATATACACACACATATATATATATATATATATATATATATATATATATATATATATATATATATATATATATATATATATATATATATATAGTTAGATAAATACTTTTATTCAGCAAGGAAAGTAAAGCCGTTTTGTCACCAGAGGAATAAATTTCAATTGAAATGTATTTAAATAGAAAACAGTTATACCATTTTACCACTGCCAAACTTTAAACACTAGGGAGACACTGGATTAGAAACATTTGGGAACTGGAGGGATTTATTCACAGACATTTTCAGGAGTAAATGTTACAGAAAGTCAGGTCAGTTTTACATTTTATTTTATGGTGGTTTGAACACAAGACACAAGTAATAAAGTTAGTAATGGTAACATCATGCCTCTCATTCTGTGCACTGCCCATCAGATCTAGTTCAATCAAAACACTAGTTTACAAATGCCAGACTGAGAATCCTTTTAAGACATAAATAAGATACTGAAAATAGTATTTGTACAGTAAATAGTATTTTTTGTAGAGTCCAGAACCACTATTATCGAGGCCTTCTGGAAATTCTCATAAGCATTATTAATATAATTATTAACATTTATGAAGTCATTTACATGATGGGAATGAGGCTAATATACCGGCTAAGGTGAGAGCACAGAACAATATGGACATGAACTTCTGTCACCCATGAACGGTGTATGAATTTAAGGCATTTCTCAGTTTCCATTCACACAGCAGATTTCCATGGCGGTTCTCACTGTGAGCCTCGTCCCTTGAGAGCAAAGCTACTAGAGGAGGATGTCAAAAAATAACTCCCATTAATATAAAAGAGATCAAAAATCCAGTCCGCTGGAAAAGTGAAGGTGAGGGCACTATACTAAAAGGGGCAGATGGTCCATTCAGCTCGTGCAGTAATGAAGGGCTCCCGGTCTCGGTCTGATCAAACCCTAGACACATAAATGATTGATTTTCCCCAGACTCGCTTCCAGTGTATAATACTAAAACAAAACCTCAGTAACAAATTTACACTTGAAAAATCACATGATTACGATCTTGCGTTTTCCAGGGTTTGTTAAAAAAAAAAAAAAAAAAAAAAGATATGATGCTTTACCCTGAACAGGCATATTTGTTGTGGAATATTGCAAAGCATCTGGTATCAAACTCATATTTCTTACACCGAAACAGCACCACAGCATTGCATTCGTCTTTGAACAGGTTACAAAAACCATTTTGACTTGACAAACCCATGCATTACTATTTTCACTGGTTACCGTAGAACATAAACATTTGTTATGGGGGCCACAGTCATAGGATGCAAGGGGTCTACATACATCATCCCTTTTTTATAGCAAGTGCTGGCAGCATTTTAAAGCGACATTTTCATTTGATATACGATAGAAAAAAAAGAAACAAAAAATGCAGTGAATACATGATTTTTGTTCGATGACGGAACATGCCAAGAATGTAAATGCTGTTTTTGTCCCCCTGATGTGTTCTGAGTCTCTCATCTCTTCCTGTGTTACAGCGCCTCCCAATGTTGAGTTGTTGCAACAACCATTTTTTCCCAACGCACGCACACACAAGAATTCCAGATTGACAAATAGCAGATCTATATATATATATAAAATTTCAAAATCTCCCAACTTGAATGATCAGATGTCAAGATTGCAATGTAGTCAGCTACATTTCTGCCCTAAATGGAATGATGGAGATCAAGAGAACCAAGGCAAAATCAACGCAACACTTTAAAAGATGCATGCAACAAGTGGTCATATAGTATATTTATATATATATGTAATTGCTCTTTAGATATGCACAACACATGAGACGAATGATTGCAACAAAAAATAGCATCTTCAAAATTCACAGTCTCATGTATTTCGTTACTATTTATTACATCTCACAGGTCAATGATGTTTGCATAAAAAAAAAAAAAAACAATGGTGAATTTTGAGGAATGCTAAATGTTATGTCAGCTACTATCAGTACTGCCAAGTTTCGAGCTTTCGTCCTTGTTAGTGGTATCATAAATGAGGAATATCGTGCATGGTCTTGCTCAGTGTTTTTACCAGATGCTGTCGTGTCGATAAAGCGGAATGTCATGTTATAGACCCTATTAAATGTAGTAATGGACCACAGCAACAGCTCAGAGGAATGTATAGTGAATGCTGGACAGCTAGCTATGGCACCGAGAAAAGGCAATCCAGACGGCACAAACAGCACCAGCCTCATCTGCCACTGTTCAAGTAATGAGCAAGTACATGTTCGGTCGTATGTCATAGAAAGAGGACAGATGTAATGCGACTTTTTGCTCGTCTTGTGACACCATGGTTCGCTGACTGGTGACTTGATTATTTTTGGACGCAATGATGGGGAGAAAAAGAAACGAACTGAAAAACTAATTTATAATTAAAACGATGTAATTTTTCCAATATAAAAGGCAAAGAAAAGCATACAAAAAATAGAAAAATAATTACAGCAGTAGACATGGTGTTGGGAGGAACGTGGTGCCAGACTATTTGGCAGAACAGTGTAAAATTTTGGGACTGTTTAAGGCGTCCTCAACCAGATGTAGTTCCACCCCGTCGACTATCACGTCTTTCACGCAGCCGACAAAGCCTGTGCTGTAAGCCTTGGGCAACCGGCGAGTAATGGACAGCTCCTCCAGACCTCCTGAAGACAAGAGGAATGGACAAGATCAGATCAAGTGTACATGATATACTGCACAGCACTCCATGTTCACACAATAGACAGACTGAAACCATTTCAACTGATTCAAGCACAAGTACATACAATTGATTTAAAAAGCCATCCAATCACTTAAAACATACTCAAGAGGTTGTCAGAAATGCATGCTATCACATTGCATATGAGGAGGTGATGATCTTTTTTCCCTACATAAATACATGTCTTCTATCATAAGCATGATTTTCATTTCTGGATTATTATTATCATTTAATTTTGTTATTTTTGGATTATTCTGATATCAAAAAAGTCTACATGAATGAAATGTTATAATGAAAAGCTTTAGCAATTTAGCATAATATTTTATTATTTCTTATATGACTTTAATTTGGTGGACATACATTTTATATATATATATATATATATATATATATATATATATATATATATATATATATATATATATATATATATATATATATATATATATATATATATATATATATATGTTTCATGAAGTTTTAAATATTATAAATAATGGTCAAATATTTATGTGTGTGTGTGTGTGTGTGTGTGTGATGCAAAACACACACACACACACATAAATATTTGACCATTATTTATAATACTTAAAACTTCATGAAACATACAGTAAATACAAATAAATGCCTTTTTTCAGCAAGAGATCACAAAACTGTACAATTACACCAATTTCTACTTTAAAAAAAAAAAAAACCATGTATGTTAATGACCCATAGTATAAATGCACATCTTTGTGTAACCTGAGATATTACCAGCCACGCAGGCGAGCTACAGCACTATATATTATTAAAGGCCGATGAGCAGTCTGTGGCTTATGGAAAACCTGTGTAGAAGACTGTTAAAAACTTAATCACGCCTGAGACTCTGAAGGTGTAATGTGGGGGTGTCAGAATAAAGAAAGATAGAGACACAACACTCAGGAACAGGTGAGAAGATCAAACAGTGTTTTTGGGAGGCCAGGCTCTGGGGATGTTCCCTGACAGCTTTCCGAATGAGAGTTACGCTCGCCTCCCTCGGGGATCTGACACTGTTGAAAACCCAGCTCCGTCTCTTGCTCTTTGAGCACGGCGAAAAATGTCTCCCCTGTTGCAGTTCACTCACGTTTCTCTCTTCCTTTCGCCTCCCCGCATGTTTCCCCTTTAATCGGATTGTATGCTTAGCGACGGGAGGACTGACAGGGCTAATTTCAAGTGAATTACATCTGAATAAGCAAATAAATAATGACATTTGAAAGAAGGGATTTTCGGAGGGAGCTCTTGATGTTCGGGCTGTCTGAGGATAATGTATTCTAGCCACCGGGCATCCACAGCACCTGTTATACTGGCTGGCCTGTGCTGAAATACTTTTCGCAAACCTTATAAGAAGATTTTGCACCCTTAAAATGGAATAAATCCTTCTTTTTAATCTTTATAGGTTTGTCAAAAGAGAAAGAGAAGGTAAACACTTTTTAAAACACCCTACAGTAAAAGCTCATCCTGGAATTATTGATTAACCATAATAAGGCAATATTGTGTTTTAACGTGGATGTTTTTGAGAGATGCTCTGGGGTCAGCTCTTAAAAAGCACTCGCTGTGGGGGAAGATCCAATTAGACATCACAAGCTAAGTGGGGACTGTTGATATTCGGTGGGTCGGAGCAGGTGTACGTAGAAAGTTTGTAAATTAGCCATGATTGTGCAAAGACTTACCCAACCAGAGAGCGCCGTCTGTGTCCAGCTGCGTGGCAGCCAAGGGTGATGACCCAGTGACAGCTGCCTCATTACCAACCTGCAGTGAGCCGTCTCGGAGCGCTCTGTGGAGAGCAGAGAAGTACAGCAAGATAGTGAGTCACAGCTCTGCATTAACATTGAAAATTGGATGTTTCTACACATTTCTGGAAGATTGGCCTGCGGTTAATATTTAATACATTTGTGGCAAATGAAATTGTAGTAATGTGAAAAAATAAAAGATTGCAGCGTTTCACTTGCAGTCATAAACCTGTAGCACGCTTTGAATAACATGCCACCAATGGGAAATGTCTACAGCAAATTTGTGGTAAACATAATTGTCTGGCACGCCTGAGGCAAATATGAATGACTGCCACTGCTAGTAAACATTTCTATGGCAAAACTGCGATAAATATAAATGTTCATCATTGCTAGCAAACAGTTCTATGGCAAACCGTGTCATATATATACTGTAAAGAAGGGCTGAATCATAAGGATGGCCAGAGTTTTGGGAAAGTTGACAAAACTTCAAAATTTGTATTAATTGCATGCCTTGCATAAATATGTCAGCTAAGTAAAATTATTGTTTATAAATGAAGCTTTGTTGAAATTTAAGCAGAAACTGCTTTCAATATTGACATTTAGAAGAAATCAAATCAGTATATTAAAATTATTTCTGAGTAATGAGTAATAACTGCTGAAAAATCAGCTTTGCCATCACAAGAATTAGATTTTAAAATATATTAAAACAGAAAATTATTAAGTTGTAAATTGTAATAGTATTTCACAATTTTACTGAATTTTTGATCAAATAGATGCAGCCCTAGTGAGAATAAGAAAACTGTCAAAAACATTTAAAAAATTCCCACCAACACCAACTTTTCTGAATGATTCTCTATTTTTTTTTATAGTTTTATAAAAAATATTAAATAAAAAAATTTAAATCACAAACATGAAATTAAATGACCAATTTTAGAATATATATATATATATATATATATATATATATATATATATATATATATATATATATATATATATTGTATATATATATTGTATATACACACAATAAAGCTGTTGGCAGGTCAAGTAGAGATCTGAAATACTAGCTTGAAAGGACAAGAACAAGGTAAAAATCCTTTCTCTTGAGCCCAGTAAATGTCTGCAACTACTCTATGTCAAACCTGCGGCGATGATGGAATAACTCTCAGAGTTTTACCTGCTGGCCTTAATTCGTATCCAGCGGTTGGTGTTGACCCGTACAGAGGAGCGCAGCACCACAGGCTTGGAGCCAAGATCATAGGTCATCTGCACATGGCCGTCCACAATGGCGAGGGCGATGTAATCGGATCGCTCCAATCCCTTGCCGCTCCACAAAATCAGCCCGTGAGTAGCCTCAGTCCTGATGCTCAGTTCAAATTTATTCACCAGCAGGGCCTTCTCACTAGATCAAAGAGAGACAGGAAATGCTATCACAAATCCATTGCCGTTTCAGAGACGCCGTGTAAACCGCAGGACGTGCATGAAGCCCTGACTTACCTGCTACTTTAACAACAACAGTGATGGAATTATGGGTGAAAACATAACTTGGATACAGTCAAAAACCCAGTGAGGGTTTGATAAACTAATGAGCAGACAGAAACTAGGTCAACTAGGCCACGCTGATGGGGGAAGGGCGTATGTGTGACACACTTTAGGTTATCTCCATGTTAACACTTCCTACTTTGCCTTAAAGGTCTAGATTTTCTCTTCCTGTGCAGGGAGCGCTAAGGAAGAATGCCCATATCAGCTGCCATCAAATGTGTGTTTTGATCTGGTTCCCTGGATGCGGCATAAAGAAGGTGACATCTGCCCGTCCTCAGGGAGGACAGAGTCACTCGGAGTGAGCTATTTGTTCAGGTCATCGGGGAGCTGACTGAAACCAACACACCTCGTGTTCTGCCCCCTTTTGCAAGTACAGACAGATACACCACAGAAGAAAAAAAAACCTGGCTATTTTTACAACAATTTCTTTGTTCTCAGTGGTATACCTGCAGTCGTGGCATCAAGAGAGCCATTTGTGAGACAGAATAGTGAGAGCGTGGGGGCTTGTTTTCTAAATCAGGTAACGTGTAAACAGGAGTAAGACAAGTGAAAACACCACGAAAAAAGACACAGACAAGACAAAGACAAAACGGAGAGGAACAAGACAACGGACACGATACACAGAAGAAAAGAAAGCAGATGGCGACTGCGCTCGCATCTTTACGCCACGTCGTGGCAAAAAGAAACACTTTCTCCACGGTGTGCAAACTGCGATGTTGTTTATTTGTGAGATTGTTTTTTATTTGTGTTTCTGATCAAAGTGAAAAAATAAGCCGCAGGTGCATTCGTTTTTATTCAGTAATATAACGTAGAAAGAGTCCAGTCCAACAATACGTGTTGTCTCGTGGAACGATTCATCTGAAGACAGACGCTTTGCCTGAGTGACAAGTCAAATTTCAAAACACAATATTAGCAGCCATACTTACGACTTTGGAATTGGAAATAACATATCTTAATTAGTTTGATTAAAAAGACTTTCAAGAATTTCATTATGCTAATGCTGTTGATGAGCCTGTGACGGCGTAAAGCTGAAAAATGATTTGCTGTAATTGAATTCTTTCCCGATGAGACACGTGTATTGTGCTGACTGGACTCTCTCCACAGGCCTTCCCTTCGCGCGGCCCTAGGCCAGAGCTATGGCATCAGGGCAGCTAACTGTGATTATACACCACTCTGCTGAGCTCATTATTGCGCACGTCCCATTAGGATCTCAAGCATCTAGAACATTCTAAAGAGAAGTAGGGCTTAACCCATTAAAGCTGTATTCCATTTACAAAGAAACGGATCTCTTTTGAGTATTTTGCTTGAGAGCAGCAGCTTGTGTAATAGGGTGGTGCATCATTTCTTCATAATGTAAGTGATTAGCGTGGTTTATGCTGTTCACCCATAGGTGGCAGTGGATCACATGGGAATAGTCATTAAATACTGTACCTGTTTCTAACATCTTAGCATGTCCACAAAGAATTCATTAATGTGGAAAATAGTTGTGCTGATTAACATTGGAACTTGTGGAAACCTACTCCTTTCTAGGATTTTAGGTTTTTAATCATGTACATTTACTGCAACTTACAACTCTAACTGATAGAGCATGTCATATATTAAAAGTAATCATGCAGAATTCTGCATGTTTTGCCCCAAAATCGGCATAGAAAATGGAAAAACCCCACATATTCTATCAAGGCTTGTGTATTACAAATGATGTCAGAGTGCAAGCTACGACGTGCTACCTGACAAAAGCCCTGGCCTTTGGCCTCTGCAGGGTGGCTGAGTGTGGGAGAACGGCATGCCATTGGAAACAGTTCAGGCAGAGGGGACTCACCTCTGGTCAGATGGGTTCTCCAGTGACTCAGGGCTTAGAGGAGCAAGGGAAGAAATGATAGGCATGCAATAAGCGCAAAAGGGCAGAGGGGAAGAACAAGAATCGCATAACATACAGACAAGAAGACCTGCGCCAAGAAGATGGACTGACCTCACTAAATTATTCTAGTCTTTCAGTTGTTATGCCAGCCTAGGCAAAGAAATAACACTGGAAGACTGTATCTGTGGTACCAGTGGTATACTGACATGCTGTTTTATTGTTCTGCGCTGTCACATGGTTGAGTTACTGCAATTTATCAACAATTCCATCATTCTCCACCAGTCAAGAGAGCAAGAAAGTGAGAAAAAGAGCAACTAAGTGAGCATATGTTTGAAAGACTGGTTGCTTTCGAGCAAATTCCAAAACCCAGTGAGCTGCCTATGGAGCCAGCATTTTAAGGCTTTTTAGGTCCACTCAATTACTTGGTTTGCTACCCTCATGAAAGTTAACCATGGTTTTACTACAAATAAAACCAAAAAACCATGGTTACTATTGTTTAATTATGGTAACCCCAAATTAACCATGGTTTTGCTACACTAACCAGTTTAACCATGGCATTTGTAGTAAAACTGTGGTTATACAAATGGTAATCAAAACACAAAAAAACACAGTTACTACACATAACTTTTAAAAAAACCATAGTCAGTTTAAGGGTAAAATATTAGCATTATATGTTTGAAGTGGACAGAACTCAAGATGATGGATTAGACAATTTACATTGAGTACTGAAAACTATCAGAAATACTTTGACTTTGTTGTGTTTTATGTTGTTATGCTAATAGTGTGTTGTTAGCTTAGCAACATGCTAATGTCAAATTCTACTAAAATCAACTGCAAGTCAAGATTCTATTTATACAATGTGATTTTCTGCTTATGTAAAGCATTACAAATTGGTCATTTAAAGAGTTCAATGAGGGTAATTATGCTTCCTAAGAAGGGAGCAAGATAACTCACTAAGTTTTGAATAAGCTAAATACAAGATACTTATTTTTGTCAAAAGACCAATTATATAAAAAAGGCATTAAGGAACAGGACACTTAAATGTTTAAAATGGGTAAATTGATCCAAGGCTGCTGAGCTAAAGAGAGAGAATAAAGACAGATGAAGAGCACAGTAAATACTAACAGAAATATTACTCCTCTCCCAGAGATACGGTGCCACTATGCCGGCGTCCTCTGAGGAATTCATTAACTTTAAGGGCTCTGTTCAAAACCAGATCAAACTAAATTGATGACACTCATTTTGAAGGGCCGCTCAGCTTTCTTGGTTGAGATTAATTTTAATCTGGCACTTCATTTGTACAGGAAGTGACACATATTAAACCCCAAGAAGAGTGAAAGTCAATGAAGAGGGCCTTGTCCCTAACTGTTATTGATGTCAGCGGTGGCTCGCTCTCTCTACTGGACAGAGCATCTTTAATTGCGTCCAGTTTTCTGAGAGACAAATCCTTGATTAATGTGCCACTTTTGCTTTCATCCTTGGGCACAATTATTAGAAATCACTGGGAGCGATTTGACAAACAAAGTGACGTGGCTTAAAAGCCGGGCAGGAACTTTTCATGAGCATAATACATAACATAATTCCATTTAATCAAGCTGCCAGCTTTTTAAGGGCTCAGTGCAGCCACTTAGACACTTAATTACATTCAGAAGGAAACAAATAATTTAAAATAAGAATCACTAAAAGGAACACTATAACAGATTGAACATTTCCCTAATGGGGCGGCAAAATGCCATTTAAACCCAGCTGTAAATACCAACTAAATATTGATGTATATCAAGCTTTAAAAAGTCAAATAATACTTGCAGTTAAAAGGGGTCTCATTCTTTTTTAACACAAGAATACACGCAGACATATTTCCAAAGTCAGTTTAGGTATTTCCATGCATGAATCCTGTGGGAATCTATCAGAGTATCACAATGCTCATCATCATTCATGCCAAGCATGCATTCCTGAAACTGATGAAAATGCAACCTTTCCTGGAAAAATATATATATATTTATGTATAATAGATGAGCCCTGTATTTTTCCTGATTCTTATGTAAATGGGAATACAAGGAAAAAAACGAATGTCTTATGTTGGGGTAAGTCAATGGTTTTCTTAAAAAAAGGTTAGTTTCGCTTAATCAAATCCATCCCAGAATGTATCCGGGTTACTTACTCTGGGATCTCATTGGTCAGTTGGCTTGAGAGCAGAAAGAAGACAACAGAGTACACTCACATGAGACAGACAGACAAGAGCAAAGACAACAAACGCTGTGTATAGAGACAGACAGATTGACACAAACACACACAACACATATCAGAGATGAGTACCTAACTGTATGGCTCACTTTGAGATTCACCCCTTTTCAGAATGCTAGTTTGTAAAATAAGTGCTACGAGGTGCATTTCTCAGCTGTACAAACATTTTTCTAATGTGGACTCTCATGTGAATCAGTTCATCTAGGTCAAAAAAAGATTCCCTGTAGCACTGGAAGGACTGATTCATTTCAAATGGATGCCTCATGTAAATGAATCTGTTCAAAAAAACAAAATAAACTTAATCTAGTCAAATAGTTCTGCTGTTTATCATGTTTTAGAATAGATTTTGCAATAGAATATATAAAACTTGTGATAAATGGATTCTTTCTCCTAGAAACCAAGAACATGTTGACGTAATTGGCGCTTGCTGGCCTGCTGACACATCAGACCAACCAAAGGAAGAGAAATCATCTGATAAGTGAAGAAGGAAGCAATTATCAAGACTTGACCAACCATGGGGCTTTAGGATATGTGTGATAGTTGAGATGTGTGGTTTTGAGATCCCGGTAATGGTGGAGGAAGGTTCATTGCAGCGCATAGGTGTGGTACGTCGTAGTGGAGTCATGAGACTCCTTCGGGTGCTACACTAATTAGAACCAGGCAGGGTTCATGGAAAACCAAAGAGACAGGCCAGTAGAAGTGGTAATTGATGAGATCAAAGCCTTAGCTAAAACGAAGAAGCACGTTGGACCTTAAATTGGGCCAGAGTAATCTAGCTTGTCATCACCCCTCATTGACTGCTAATATAGAGATGGGATGCTCAGGGTGGACCGTGATCATCGGGGAGGCCATTGACATTACCTCTTGGTGACTCCATTGTGATATTCAATGAATGTATGACCATCGAACGCAATGGCCTCGGCGTCCCCAGCGGATTTCTCGATTATTGCTGGAAGGGAGGAGAGAAGACAGAATGAAATTACACCAATTGATGTGAGACACAGCACTGTTTAATTAAAACAAAGAAGGAAAGCCTGATATATCGCAGGTTTAATGCTTGTGTGCCTTAATTAAGGTTAAAAATACAACAGTAGGGCCCAGCAAGGTTAATGAGGTGATCACAAGTTCTTGGGTTTCTTGCAACAGTGCCAATGTGTGTTTGTGACGAGCATACAAATGGAATGAAGGACGATGGCTGGTATTATTTGTGGAAGTTTGGAGGTGTGGATTTAGCTAAATCTACATATGGAGCATATGATTGGCTAAAGCTGCCATGAGCGTTTCCTTTTAAGAGAGTCGTATGTTGATGTATGCAAAGATGTATGCAAATCTTGCCTTAAAGGAGTGTGAGGGAGTTGGAGGAGAGGCCGTACTGGGTAATACGATTCTGCATTAAAAAAGTGATGAAATAAGGCACTAACCGTCCTGGCAGTGATGTCCAGTGAATCCGTGGCGGCAGACACACTCGTAGTTGTCCAACAGAGGGTTGCAACGGCCTCCATTCTCACAAACATCTTTGGAGCAGGGGTGGTAGGGATACATTGACACATCACTGGATTGAAGGGCGTTATCAGATTTCAGGATTGGAATTCCCATCAGAGTAATCTATAGAGTCAAAAAATTGTCATGTTTAATGCATGTTTTTAGACGTATTCCTATTTTAAAGTAGAAAGCATGAAAAATGGGTTCTCTTTGTGATTTTGTACCCAAATATAGTAACTCATGCTTCTTCTGAAACAACGTTGTTTTTCCTCTGATGTCATTAAGGCCTAACAGGCTATTGGACAATGTTACCCAAACATATAGCAAACCACATTTTGCTCTGGCATTATTCTAGTAAGTAACATCCATTTTTTACTATCCTTTTTATTCCCAATGGGTAAATTCAAATAAATTCTCTCTGAAAATCCTGTTTCTCTCCAAAAATATATCAGTTGATTGAAGTAAAATGGTATGTTAATGAGAATTCATGACTTTAATGCATCTATAATAGCTCTTACCTTCTGAATGGCCCCTTTGAAGCCATCTTTGATAGCAGCAGATCTGGCTACTTTGCGGAAATCAGGGGCTCCGCCCACAAAGAGCGACTCCTTCAGATTAAGATCAGTGTGCTGATTCTGGAGAGCACAAAGATGAGCATGAGAAACCACACAAACTGTTCCTTATCCTCTACTCGCACTTCAGACTTAATAAAAGTCACATCCTTTCATGCAAACAAAATGGCTATACATTTTTATGGGTCATCTAGGAGAGCAACTGCAGTAAAAGCAATCAGTATAAGAGTTGATGTTTACTGTACATCAGCAGGTTTATTGATTCAACTTTTACACCTAATCCTTATCCACATCAATGTGAGTGTTGTATTATAAAACCATAATTGATTCAAGCTCAGTTCCCTGAATGGTAAATGACTCTAACGTATAAGACAGGAGGAAAAGAGTAAGAAAAAAGTGAGAGAGAAAACTGCAGAGATTGAAATGAGGACAATTGATATGGATGGTTTTTAAATGAAATAATGTAGTGGATGCCTGATTGTTCCTCGGACCTTTAAAATCTTGAGCTGTAAACTCTAATTGGTGTATCGCTCACAACGCAGATGACCATGAAATGAGCGTTTCTCTAACCTGTGTGAAAATCGCTTTGGTTACAGCGGGATTTTTCTGGATGAGGCTCTACTTAAAAATCTTTATTTTATGTAGGCCAATAATTGCCTTGGGGGAAAGGCAAGTTAATTGCCGGGGAAAAAAAAAAGATGGGACATCAACAGTAATGCTAATTTCTGACGTGTGGTCCAGCTCTCATTCCAGCGATATAAAAAGAAGAATAGCTAAGTATGGATACAGGCGAGGGCTTGAAAAGCTCTGGCTACCGACCCGGAGGCCAATCCAAGCATGTGGTTGGGCCAAGACAGCATAGCCAGGAATGTTTTCACCCAGCTGCTGTTTCATGTGGTCAGAGACGTGTGCAATGAGAAGTCTTGACACAAAGCTGCAATGCACTGACAGCCACAGGCTGGGAGAGACATTTTCACTCTCCCGATCCCTGCCAACACGAGCTGAGACTGAGGCTAAGACTGAGCAGGTGAAGTGAATAGCTAACTGCCGGTGTTATTTAGGAAGCTTCCCCAAGGGCCCTTGAAGCATCATGCCCACTCAAACTGGCACGTGCCCCCTCCGATTTCTGAGCCAAGAATCTGAAATGCAATTTCCAAGAAAAATGAGTATCTTCGATAATTAAGTTGCACGATTGTTGTAGGTAAAAAAAAAAAAAGGTGTTTGTTTAAAACACATTGGCAGAAATGCAGACAGTTGCACAAATAATTTGTTTTAAACAAAAAAAAGTTGATGAAAATCATCACTAACTGTCATATAATCACCAATAATATTAAACATTAATTAAAAAAATATATAAAATGTATCTTTATTAATGATATACTAGGGTCAGAAAAAAGGTTAGGGTCAGAATTTTTTTTTTCAAGAATGAATTAAATTGATCAAAAGTAACAGTAAAGACATTTTTCACTTATACAAATATTTTTTTTACTAGTGGGAGCAAGAACTTATTATTAATTTATGTAAGTGAGGATAGCAAAAGTAAGTAAAGTGACATATTATACCCAAAAATTCTTCATACAATGACTACCAATAAACCTGCTAAAAATTTGGGACCAAAATTATTCAGACTCTTTGACCTGACCATGTTTTGCTTAAGTGTTTTTTCTTTAATTGCTAATGCGACCTTTTTACACCAGACTGAAAAAAATGAAGCATTGCTTGGTAACTGGTTGACCTAAATTGGTAGCTATAATACTAGCTATAATACTATATTCAATTAGAAATAGAATAGAGTTATTTTAAATTGCTATCATAATTTACAATATTACTGTTTTTACTGTATTTTTGATCAAATAAATGCAGCACTGGGGAACATAAAAGACTTTTAACCCTAACTCGAAAGTTTAAAAAGTTTTGGGTTCAAAAGTTACACATCTCATCATCTAAGTCGCCTTGGATTCTAAAAAGAAACTCTCTCACCAGACTATCATGTCTCGCACTTATTTATAGAATGTCTTTCTCTTTGGTCATGTCTTGTGTTGCCTAGAGCAGCAAGTGAGCCAGGACTGTCATTGGTACCACCTCAAACAAACAAACAAAAAAAAATAAATCTTTCTGACGCCCATGAAGGGTCCAACTCCTAGCTCTGTACCACGCGCTATTCCTCTCGCATCTCTTTCTTCTCTTGATAACACTCCCTTTCTCTCCCACGCCAGCAGCATTTCTTTCACAGTCTACATCCACAGTGAGGTGGTTTAATGGCCCTCCCACGCGAGACTAATGAAGACATTTCATTGTTGTTGGAAGGGTGATGAAACAATGGTGGTCAAATGATAACTCTCTCCCTCGTCGCCCCCATACCAGCTGGTCTGAGTTGAAAGCCAAATCTCTCTCTGCCTCGTTCCTTTCAGCATATGGAATGGTTTGAAGAGGAGGGGAAAAAAGCCTCCCCTTCGTTTCGTTTGATCCTCTACCAGATCTCGACTAATGGACAATGAAGCTGAAATGGACAGTTGCTTTTGGTGGGAATGAGGATGTTGAATCGAGAAAGCGATTTCAGACTTCAGTCATTACCTTGCGTGATTTCTTATATCCAGACAGCACACAAAAAGAGCACAGGGGAAGGAAGAAAAAAAATGTTACCAGTGTAGAAAACACAGAGAATGTCAGTACATGCAGAACAGAACCCATGCAGTAAACGGTAAGCCTGAGGAATACAATATTCACACGCGTAGCTCGAGCAAGTCACTTAGCATGCAGGTCGCACGTAAATAAATATATATGTTTGCGTACACTGCCTCGGAAACAAATGTTCAGAGTAAATCAGAAATGGCATTAAAGTTGCGCTATGTTTTACACTACTGCACCCGCATTATTTATATTTGCTTTGTGATACGGCGGTGTTGTTAGAGTCTGTTTAGTGGAACGACCGAGGCCATCGAGGCAATGGGAAAGTATTTCTCTTGGGGTTTCGCTGCAGACGGCCCCTTTGGAACAAGACCCTTCTGGTTTCTTCACATTTTTTCCCCTCTCTCATCCTCTAACGCTTTCGCTTTAATAAGATTTTCTTGCCTCTACTGCTGAAATGTAACACAATTATCATACGTAGGATGGTTTAATGACGAAAAAAGGCACACTTAAGTGCCTACGCGTAAGACTACATGAAGCTAATCACAAATTACACTATTTAGAATAACTGGAGGATGAGAGAGTTTCCAGATTATTACATGGCCTCATTGTTCTGCCGTCGTACTTCGGCTTTGACACGAAGCTGCTGGGATTGATCTGAGTGGGTGCGAATCCGTAGCACAACAGATAGAGTCATTTCCACATGGCAATTAAAAGCAAACGGAGGCCACAGACAAAAGACCACAAGTACGGGATGTAAAAGAGGGAAGTTTCGAAAGCTTCCCACACATGCACCCCAGACCCTGCGTGAAAAGCAGCCAACTAAACTTCAAAGAATGCACCAAACAAAGCATGACTTCCCGGACAATATCAATTAGCGTCATGGTAATATCATGGTTTCTTTGAAATATACCATGATAATACCATAGCATTATCTGAAATGTCAGTACATGAATATGGTAATCATGCAATACCATGTTGGACAGTGGGGTCTAAAAGTCTTTTTAAAATGCTTGTATCTTACACTCTTAGTTTAATATATTTTAACACAGTAGACATTCTCAGCATGGCAGTCTGAGTAAAAAGTTTATTTGAAAAAAGTTTAGAACTTGGTATTTGTTTGCCTTTCTTTTGTATGAACTGAATGAAATTTTTCGATTTACTAATTCGTTCCCTTGATTTCGAGGGAACGCAATAGTAAATTGTGTGCACAATTTATTTATTTTTTCTTGCATGTCATGTGCGGGGTTCTACAATTTTCAGTCCAAAAACTACTTTTGCTTTTGGACTCCACTGTATACAGTATATCGAACTACCATCACAGTAATTTCTGGAAAGGGACTGAACAGCTAGTTTGACTTGTTCTTTTAAAGAACAGTGATGTTTTTGGCCTTTACAGGGCAGTATTAGAAGCGTAAGAGGGTTTCTATACCGGCGCTTCTCCTCTGACGGGGTCTTTGCCATTAATGCTGATCTCTCCTTTTCTGCTGGCCCTCTCCAGATTCACTGTGCTCCATTCGTTCAGCTTGATTTTTTCTTTACTCCTGTTGCACACACACAAAACGATTAGGAACTGTTTATTTGCCCCTTTTAATAGCAATATGAAAATAAACCCAAAAGCTACAGTTAAATAAATTGAAACAGAACACAACACAGCCGAGTAATTTTTATTGAATTCCATTTGAATATAACTATAGAGAGTGATGTTTACCTAATGACAGCTGGTCCTTTGCCCAGGTCATATCTAAACTCCAAGATACCATCGTTCAGGGAGAGAGAGATGAAATCTCCTTTGCCGTCAGTCTTTTGACCGTTGTAGAAGATCATGCCTTTGGAGTCATTGGCCAACAGAACCACACTCATGCTGAACTTTTGCCTATGAACAAATGAGGATAGCTTGATTTGACACATAAAAGAGGTTTTCTTCCTTGAGACGGCCCAAAAATATTGTGAGAAACAGTGTTCGCATTCAGTCGGCAAATATGCATCAAAATTGGTGAAAATGGATGGACTAATTACTGAGTTAACAGCTCAACCAACTGAACATAATTTCTGAATCAAATTCAACATGTCCGAATCTAAATGAACTTGAAATGACTTGAACCATGAAATAAAATGAGTGAGATGGAGCATAATTAAACCAGTGGTGTTTACCAAGTATTTTTTTTAGAGTAATGGTCTAAGAAGAAAGCATTATTAATAAGATATTTAGTCTGAAAAAAAAGGTATCATTAATAAGATGTTTACTAACTGTTAAAATATTATCAACAACAATAATTAGTAACAGTAACAAATACACAATATATATTAAATTATAAATTTTATGATGAAGATGATGATTATAATTATTATATTATTCATATACAACACAGCTGAATATAACTAACATAAATGAATTAAAAACACAAACGGAGAGGACTTTGTCCTTTGTCCTCAATTCAGAAGAACACTACTAATATAACACTACCATGTGCATCATAATAATAAATGCAAAAAAATAATGTAATGTATGTAATGCAATACCTCAGATCCTGGCCATAGAGATGAAGGCCCTTGAGCTCCAGGAAAGAATCTCCAGTAAAGTAAGGAATGTAGGCGCCTCCCTGGTTTGACACTGAGAAATATGAAAAAGTCCATTATGCTTTGCAGATCACTTAATGTGTTTGTGATGTTCCTCCAATTATGAGACCAGACAGTGAAAGCGTATAGCTTACCCGATCACACATACACTCACACCCATCAACACATAGTGCTGCCTACAGCCCAGCATGCATCCTGCAGTAATTACACAGGATGAGCGCATGCTCAGTCTGGAAGGGTAGACTGAGATTAAAAAGCTAATTAGCTATTGTTTAACACAGCAGCAGCTTCGCTATTGTACAACAAGACACAACACTTGCAGACACCCCAAGGAAGTGAGGAGTCAAAATGGAAAGTGACAAAGGCGATGCCTTTATTTCTGTACTGCAATCAGCTTAAGACTTGGCAACATCCAATAGTACAGGACAACTGAACAGTCCTTTTTTGTTTTTAACTGTTTATTTAGAAGTATTCCATAAAACTACAACAATTTATAGTATTTATTTTGAAATATTCAACTAAAATACAAAATTTTTATATTAAACAATCCACTTTCACAAATCTAGTAGAAAATAAATTGTAAAGTATTGACCCTTTTGTAATGCACAAACGTATTGTAAATTAGCATTAGAATTAAGCATTTGTTTATCAAACTAGGACAATTTTCTTATATATTATGAGAACATATTTATTACTCTGAAATACACCACATTGATTTTTCAAACACTATTCACTGATTATAAAAATCTTCATTTCCAAATGGCAGCTAATGAATGAATCACGTATTACTTGCAGTGCTTCAGAGACAATAGCGTATTGTATCTCTTGAGTCAAGTGTTTCCTGACTAGACTGTTACGTAATGTAAATTTCCTTCTTTCAGCATGCTGCATGTACAGTATTTACCTTCTGTCCTCATCCAGAAGGGAGCACTCTCCTGTTTCTGACTCATTTCAGAAGAGCCAAACGGGGCTGGACAGTCTCTTATCTGAGAGAGCCACTCTGCCTGGACACTTTGCCCGACTGACTCCCCATTAATCATGATGTGCAGCTGACTGATAGAATTACTCATCTCATTGATTCAAGAAATAAAATAAAAAACACTCTGTCTGATGGATGTCCTCAACTCATTGATTCTGGTTCACCTCAATTTATTTTAATCACTCGCTAATGGAGACTTTCTTAGACGAAAAGGTGACTCTATAGTGCCTCTCGTTTGACAGTTCTGGGTTGAACAGGTGCTTGCATGTGTGTGCAATGACTAGGGATGGGAACCGAAAACCGGTTCTTATTCAGAACCTGGTTTTGTTCTTTGGAAAGAACCGGAAATGTGCGCAATTTCTATGTTTCTGTTCCGAAAACGGTTCTGGTGCAACACGTGACCAAATATTGTTCTGAATATTCGGCGTTTCCCGTACGTAAAGGATGTCACAAACTGAATAACAGACATGCCTCCCTGCCTCTTTAATTACTGACCACATTGATTCCAATGACGCGCATCCACAAACTCGATGCGCTGTCGCATCTTTGATTGCCGAACACATTGTTTCCCACTACTGTATGTGCACTAGCGCCTTTGATAACTGTGCACATCGTTTTGTCTGACTGTACATCTAACAGCAGCGTGCTAGACCTGCTGCCACTAAATTACATTATATTTGTCCCATATTGTCATACATACTGTATACATACTGTATACATACTGGCTTCAACTTGGACCACTAAATAAATAGACTTCTATTGTTATGCAAGTATGAGGTTTAGATTATTTAGTGTACAGGTCATTTCAAGAGTGATAAACAAAGTGATAGAAAATGTTTATTTTAATGCATTTTTAATGTTTAAAAATGTGGAAACCACTCATTGCATCACACCATCTCCTGACTGCATTATAATTTGTAAAATAGGGACTTTATGGAGAGTGTGTATACATGGTAAGTTTAACGTTTATATTTCATTAATTAAGGGAAATTAACGAGTGTCTCAGCCCTCAAGGGACTATTTGGCCAACAAGCTTATTCCTGCTTGAAAGGCAAAATGTTATTGATAGTATAAAAAAAATCAGCTTAGGAACACATACTGATTGATGGACTAGCTTTACTCAACATTACTTCCTACCTTCCAGCAACATAGTTCATTTAAGTGAAACCAGAAGCTGACCAAGAAGATTTCCCCACCCTACTTATGAAGATCTGTACACTGTAGTATATGTTGCATTTTGACATTGCCAACCTTTAAATTAAGTTGACAGTAAGTAATAAACAGTATTGAGCATTGAGTAGTTGAGTATTGTGTATTTTTCCTTACCACTATTTCTTAATAATTGTTTAATGATTTTAATGGAACCGGAATCAGAACCGGAACCGGAATCGGAACCGGAAAATTTCTAACGATTCCCAACCCTAGCAATGACATGCTACAATCCTGGGGTACCTTGTGAATGATAAAAACTGGCCCGCCCACTAATAGTGACATCATATTGTTAATAAAAATACTGAAATAGTATCGCTGATACAGACAGTCCTGATTCCTGAAGTTTAAAACCAATCAATAAAAACTTAATGGCGACAGAAATGAGACAGAAACCATATAATGTGCGACAATCAGGTTCCAAAAGATAAAGTCCTTTTCATTTAATTCATAGGGAATTTTTAACAATAGTTTATAAAGATTTTATGTCAGTCAACTTTACATGCTTTTGTTGAATAAGCCCGAAGTATTTCAACTTATTTTGTATTGTTTAACACCAGGAATCCTTATGAGAGACTACATTACCCATAATTCTGTAAGAAATCTCCACCAGTCCTTCTTTTTCTCATTAAAGGAACAGTTCACCCCAAAACACCCATTTCATTGTAGACATTTTTAAAATTCCTTTGAAGTTTTTTTTTCAGAACCAATGGAGCTGAAAAAAGTGGGCAGTCACTATTGCACTATATAGGCTAATATAACCTTAATTTAACTGGTTCATGGCCTAATGCATAGGGCGGGACTCCCTCTGCACCACAGGTGGTGTCCAATACACCTGCGGACATGTGTGTTCCTAAACCTTTCGTTTAGTTTCCCCTTTTCGAATGCTTGCAGTCTAAAACATCTGTAGGAATTTTAATGAGGTGAGAGAGGGAAACGCAACAGAGTGAGAGTGCTAATGAAAGCTTCGAAATGGCAAAAGAACGAAGCATCTCTTCCCTGGTTAGGGTCCAGCTCCCATAGGAGAGTAATCCACCCCCCCTCAACCCACCATCTGTTTGATCTTCCAGTTCAGGATGGAAGCTCAGACATAGTGTAATAAGGAAAACAATTTCAAATCACCTCCCAGATGCTGACTCTCCATTATTAGCTGGTAGAACCTATTTTACAGTACTGGAGATGCCAACTGGAGAATCTCACTTTCCACCATAACCTTTTTTCCTTTTTTCCCCTTTGATAATTCTACCGCCAATATCCAAGTCAGACCAACCGATCCTGACAAAAATCAATACTGAAATTACAACTGAGATGTAGCAGTTATTTCAGTCCTCAGAAGAGTCGATACGCTCATTTAATGTACTTTTACTATGATGTAGTACTGTACCTTTTTCACAGTGCTTGCCTTCACGTCCCATTGGACATTCACATTTGTAACCTCCCTCTGGAAGGACCTGGCACCGTGATAACGGGTGGCATTTACTGGGCTCGCAAGGGTTGTGGGCGTCAGCACAGGTTGGACCTGTTAAAAGAAATGTATATTTTTGATAAACAAAAGATGATAAGAAGCCACTTGGGGAGAAATCAAACAACTTCAATGTCAATCCTCATTCAAACTGGCTAGTTAAGTCACAGTGTAAGAAGGAAGAGATGATCTGAAATGAATAAGATAAATGAATACGATGGCAATCAGTACTGCCTTACAAATCAAAAAGAGGCAATCACCTTTTTGATGGAGTTTGTTTGCTAGCCATTAGCTGAAAGATAGCATTACTGCGATAAATATCAGTTTTTTAAGCATGATTTGAGCTAAAGAAGCTAAATTGATGATACCACTGTTATCGCATTTTATTGCTAATATGAAATGTTATGAAAACATGAATTTGACAAACAGTTTGAATTTGATCGGTCTAGAAGTGTTACAAAGATTGCCTTTGAATGAGCTGACTTGAATTTCCACTTAAACATGCTCTTAAAAACAAAGTTTACAAAATGGCATTCCCCAATGACACAATAGAAGAACAATTTTGGGTTCCCAAAAGAACCTTTCAGTTCCTAAATTAACAATTTTTTCTTAGTGTGAAACATGTTTTTAATAAGACATTTTTTTCCACTATTTAGAACTTTTTGTTCAATGGAAAGATTGCATGGATGTTAATGTTCTCCTTGGAACCATAGATTGCAATAAATATGTTTTGTCTTTAAGAGTGTAGAGGCTTTCTAATAGGAATCTATTTTGAATTATTGAATTACTTAATTATTTACTTAATTTAAATTAAGCTGCCATGCCACATGGTGTGCTTGTGTGCCCTCCTGGTTTGAGACTGAAACTCCTTCAGGTCGGTGCTTCTAGCCTCATCAGAACACTCCCATCATCACAAAGAACATAGTAGGAGATCACGCCATGGGCAGCAGCTGCTGCTTGCTGTAATGAAAGCCCCCGCCGCGTTCTGAGACGCTCTGCTAGGTGGCTCTCTCTTTTACTCTCACTATAAGGCCGCTCTATCACGGAGACAGTGCGGCAACCCTCCAACTTACAATCCTGCTCTTTAAACATTAAAGGTTATCCCACATATTTATCCCTCTAGCCAATTTCTTTGTGTACACTTCTACTTCAAAGGGTCTTCATTTTCCTACACACCTCATTGCAGCCATTCTGCAGCACTGAAATAAAGTGGAAGATATTGAACTGTATTATTATAAAGGTTGTTCAATAAAGGCGTGTGAGCAGAACAACAGAGCAATTTACTCTGGGCAATATTTCAAATGTCTGGAGCAACACTGCAAGATGGAGAGAGAGAGAGAGAGAGAGAAAAAAGCTTCTTCAAAGTGAACAAAGAGAACACAGTAACTTCTACAGTGTGGATGATTCCTACCGTTCTTTATGCTGTGAGAAAGCAAAGATGGGCATACCGGAGAAAGCCAGAAACAGTCCAACACACAGCTTCAAGCTGTAATTACAGGGCCAAGCACACCAGTGGAATATATACTACCGTTCACAAGTTTGCAGCTGGTATGGTTTCTTGATGTTTTGAAAGAAGACTTCTTTTTATGCTCACCAAGGCTGCATTAATTCGTTCAAAAATACAATAAAAACTGTAATGTTGTAAACTATTTTTATTATTCATTATATAATTTTTGGTAACATTATATATTTAGCCTTTGAACAAAAAAAAAAAAAAAATGCCCAATGAGATCCAAGATATTGCTTCACTTTGTTTTATATATTGCTAGGTTTTATTTAATTTAAACACATTTATTCAAAATAAATAAATAGAGACAAAAGAAAAGCCCTGCCTGTCGATGAGAGACAGATTCGCTTAAAAGTTTGGAGCTTCAAAAGTTGCTCTGAATTCACTGAATAATGTTTGATTTTGTTTTATATAATAGTTTCACTTTCTATCTATGGTGTGTATATTCAGAACTGTTTTTGTATTCGCTGCACATTTGTCCTTGCTGCCTTCATACTATTGGGCAAACACTCATCTTTCTTACATACTCATAAGGCTAAAAACTGATTAGACAAGCATCCTCTGCCTTGTTGAATTTTCCATCAATACAGACAAGTCCAGATATTCAGAACTCAACAGAGAGTGACTGCAGAACCTTTTATAATTCAGTAGTGTATAGTTAAAGGTGAAGGTTGTCATTCCTGCATCACTGTTGGCGCCAAATGGAACAGCAATCTGTTTTTTGAGACAACACTAGCATAACCAGTGAAAGTGTTCATAGAAAATATGTTAAAGTCAAAAGGTGCACTTACCAGAGAAACCATTGATACATTTGCAGTGGAACATCTCGGCTTCTTTGACCTGGCAGGAGGCTCCGTTCTTGCAGGGGTTCGGCAAGCATGGATTGTTGCCGCACTCACCCACGCCTGAGCCATACAAAACGCTGTCGCCATTCTCTTGCAGGTTATAGAACAAGTTGTTGACATCCAGCATGCGGATGCAGCCCACCAGGCCTGTGGAAACTGACGTCCTCTCCTTCACACTGCAAGAACAAGTCAGTTCTTGTCAGTTCCTTAATACTCGTCTTAATTGGTAAATGGCACGGAAAATGTAAAAAAAAGCATGGAATGATTAACTAAAAAAACAAAGATGTCTTCTTCTCAATTGAGAAAAGACACTCTCTGCCTGACTGAGAACAGATGGAAAAACATTCAATTAGACCCACAAGAACTCAAGTGGTGTTTCACAACATCTCTGATTGATGCTAATTTGATTTGGCTATTTCTGCTCAATCTTATTAAGTCGTACATTATTAGCTGTTCTGGCAGGTTTCTTCAAACGTGAGCAGACAATCTCAGACAGTCAGTGGTTTAGGTTATTATTCTCCATATTGTTTCATTATGGCTTCTAACAAGACTAAAGAGGCTCTTGTTAGTGTTATTTGGAGGCGTTCTGGAGCTTCTCTTACTCTGGTATCATGTCTTCAAGCACTCCTCCTATGAAAAGATCTGTGTCCAGGTTGAGTCCATCTGTTCCTGGGGGACTTTGTCCTTCGACGCTCGGCTCATTGTCCACGCTCAGCATGGCATTTCGCCTGTTACGCACTACTACGAGCTGATGCCAGCGTCCCGGTCTTACCAGGACGTTACTGATCACTGAAGCCGTCCCAGAACCAGTGTTAAACCTTCATGGAGGAAAATCACAATTTTAAATAGTTAATGGATCTGTAATGGTCATAAGATCTGATTTCCATCCCAAGAGTATATAACAAATGTGGGTCACTTACCTGAGCTCCACGTGTCCATCAACCAGTGCCAGAGACAAGAAGTCCTTTTTGCCCTTTTGGCCATTATACAGCAATATCCCTGTCATTTCTGAAGCTCTGAACTCCATGGCAATTCGCACGGTGTGGTAGGCCCTCATGGTTTGGAAAGCCAGGTAAGACTTGCCACCAAAGGATGGGATGAAGTACTTTATAACTGAGAAGGGCAAAAGGTAGAAGACAGATAAAGCAGGTCATCAGAGGCTCTCAACCAGGCCTTCAATCCCTTAACAGTCTGCTCTTTACTAATCGAGCGATAAACAAAAGTCTGCTTAAGCGTGTCTCCCTCAGATAACGCAGATACCCCTGTCAATACTACAGTTATGTGCAGTTCATGTTGTGTTTGCTTTATTCCCTATAGTGTGAAAAAACATAGACCTGCAACGGTGAGTACTGTAGTTCTCTCTGGACCTTTTTCCGTTAGACATTTACATTCCAGACAGAGAATCCCCATGCTCAGAAATGTATCAACACCTCTCTCTCTTTCTCTCTCGGCTGTCTCTCACCCTTTTCTCAGGAGAATGCAAGGCTGATGAAGCCTTCTCTCTTCATCACTCTTTAATGGCCCCATTGATCAGAGGAAGTGTTTGAGGGCTGCTTACAAGCCTTTAATTAGTGGCTTTTTTCACCTCACAGCGGTTTGATACTTACTAAAGTTCATCGATGTAATTAGTGTCAATTATAACCTGACACAGCTGCAAAATGTAGTTTCATATCCCAATACCACCAACGGAGACAATGAATTGAGCTCAAATTTCTTCAGGGTAACCACAGGGCTACACTTTTAAATTCAATCCTTATTGAATACTTCCCACATATGATTCAAATATGCCGAAATATTACTAAAAAATAACAACAGTTATAAAAAAATGCATATTTAATTGCAATCAATTATTAAAAATAATTAATATTCAAACATATCTGAAATATTCAAGTGGACTTCTGTTGTGGTTTTTATTTCACACCAAAAGAAAGATCATAAGAAATAGGAAGCAATACTTTGCTTGAAGAAAATAATTAGAATCAAATGAAATGATAGTTTTTCTGCATTATGATATTATTTTCATTATAATAAAACACAATTCCTAAAAAACAAGTCAAATTAGCATAATGCAAAAAAAGTATATATTTATTTTATCTAAATTAAAAACATAGTATATATTAGACATTTTATTAATTTGTTGTACAGCCTTTTATGTTGATTAAAAACAACATACAGTATTAAAGCATTTTAATAAAAATGACCTCTGAGAACATTATTACAATATCCAGAAAAAAAAAACCAAAATGTAATTGTCCAGACACATTGCAGTAATGAGATGTAAAAGAAAAAATGGATATGAAAAATGTCTTTAATTTTCATGAAAATAACATAATAATGCAACAAATAAATCTTAAATGATCCTAAAAATTAGTTTTTGTTGTATTATGCAAATCGGTTGATTGTGGGGTCATTCAAATATGACCTGGCTATGATTTTACCCAGTTGTCCCTGCAATGCACACATTTTCTTTTTACGTTTTTGTAGTTCTCCTTACCTTTCTCGCACACAGCTCCTCCTCTTCCTGCAGGGCAGATGCAGGTGAAGTCATTGTCCTCCTCCTCGCAGGTTCCACCGTGACGGCAGGGCTGGGAGTCACACGGCCTGTTGCTGTGGACTGCCACTCTGTTCTTCAGGGAGACTGTGGTTGTGGGGGCCTTGGATGGAGTGGTGGTGGCTGGTGCAACTGTGGTGGTCCTGCGGCTGGTGAAGGGCCGCCTGGTGGTGGTTGGGCGGAGCGTGGTAAATGCAGAAGTGGGAGACAGCGTAGTGGTGGTGGGAGTTGTGACTGACGCTACGGTGGTGGTGGTGGTGGTGGTGAAGAAAGGAACAGCTGAAAGACCTAAAAAATTGGGAGACGGAAAAAGTAGGTCAACAGGTCTTAGTCACGGTAGACATGTTTAATTCTTAAATTAAACATACAGTCTCATGTTCAATAAGCTGTATCTTTTTGAGATATTTGAGTCCTGCGGCACCCATGGTTATCAAATGCCAACTTGAAGAGCAATCACATTTAACAAAAGGCAGCGAGAGTAAAAGAAAAAGGACAGAAAAGCAATTTCAAGCAGGTTACCATAGGTGGTGATGCGGATGTTTTCTTCCTCAGGTTTCTTCACAACGATACCAGTGTCTTTAGATGCCTTGAGCTGTTTGAGAAGGGCCCCCTCAATATCCTCCACACTGAACCTTGTCTCTGTAGCACGAGAACACAACATTAAACAGAGCCAGAGGTGAACATATTGCACAGCAGAGTGTGGAGAACCGGCACTAACCAGCCCCACCACCCTTGCACTTGACATAACATACTGCAAATATATACAGAAAAGCCTGCGTGTAATAGGCCCTTGGGAGAATCTGTTCTTGAACCACCATGCATTTCAGGGATGTTGGGATGAAACACTCTAATAACGCTTCCACAGATGGCCCTGTTACTGGCCACCACAGACCACCTTTATGACAGGCGTTTGTGCTAGAATTGTGCTCTTGTGCCGCTGAAGAGGACCAATAAAAAGAGAATAGCGAAGGAGATTTTTATCAGCTAGTTTGATGCTCAGGGTCTTAAAAGCATGAGAAGCGATGGAAACTGAAATAAAGGACCTTTTCAGAAGCCCTAGTTGATAAATTACCTCGCTTAAAAAGGCCACGCTCTCTGACCGCTCCGGCAGACAGAAAAGACGATAGTCGTATCTTCAGAGATTCTTTTACTTAACTTATACGCCTCATTCTGCTGTGTTGAATTATTATTTTCTTCAAACATACAAGGGAGTTTTTATGTGCTTTTTATTTCTTGCCGCGGGCACGTTTCTAAAGGAGCGCAGACTGGGGGAATTTTGATGTGAGAGGAGGGTATGAGTCGGACTGTGTGCTTTGTGTGCTAGAGCTGCTTTAGAAATAAATTAGAAGCAGCTTGAAAAAAGAAAGTAAATAAAAACAGGATAACGAAAAACAGAACGACTGGGGGAGACAGATAATAAAGAACATTGAGGCGTAAATTCACTAAACTGTAGCTTATTATAGCACAAAAAAAGTCTTCACTATAAGCACTAAGCACATGCAATGCAGTTTAATCAATGCAATGAAATATTTATAATAAGTTACAAATATTCTTGTCAGTGCAACACATTGTCGTTGTCTATGCGAATTATGCTATTTTTTTTTTTCAATTTTATTAAATGTTGCACTTTCATGGAAATTTGGCAGTAAATGTAATTTTATGTAAGAGATGTCTGTTGTAATGGCAACTGTTATTAATCAATGTTGATCAAATGATGAAGAAAAGCATCATAATTGGGCATATGTCCTTGTATGTACACTGTAGTTAAGTACACTTATGTGCATTTTAAAGAGCCTGGATTGTGTAGTGGTACTGCACTATTGTGGCATAGCATGCTATACATGGCTCAGTTGAAACTTTCAAGTCAAGTGTTACCAGTTGTAGTGCAAGATTTGAACCAGTGTCAATTGGCATGGGAGAAAGCTGCATTAACAAGGATGCTCTGAACAGCAGTCTCTAGCAACAGTCACAAACGTGCCTCTTGAGGACAGGTGAGTGAGCTTTCTGTACACTTCCTACTAGCTGACCTTTGTAACACGCACCCACCTAAACCTCAATACCATCCGGGTCACGGCACCAATGTAACTGGTCCTATGCGCATTGCTTGGAATGGGGTTCAACATCAACCGGCATGGGAGACAGGCATGTTTTCACCTCTTCACAGCCACTAGCTGTCCTCAGTTACACAAGATGTGTTCAGTGTTAATTTTGTGAGGGAGTTTGAGCAGTTAGATCAGGGCTGCCAAACTCAGTTCATAAAGAGCTACAGTCCTGCTGAGATTAGCTTGAAAGTAAAAGCACCTGATCCAGCTAATAAAGTCCTTCAGGACTATTTGAAAACTACAGGTATGTGTGATGGAGCAGGGTTGGAACCAAACTCTGTTTTGAGTTTTGCCCTAAAAAAGATAAATTTGGCACACCTGCGTTAGATTATTTGGTAATAGTGAGTTGGCCACTAAAATGGTACAAACAGCATGTGTACATAAAACATTATCACTGGCCACAATTCAGATCTTTTTGAGTAAACAATCTTTAAGAAAAACCTTTGGTGTAACTTTACCTGGGATAAAGTGAACCTCGATAAAGGAAATTATGGAGTTGCTGGGGGCCAGATTCTTCACACGGACACTCCGGAAGTCTTTCTGGACATCTGACTTGCGGAACAACTCATTCAGCTAGAGAAAATAAAAGCAGAAAGAAAATAAGACAGAGGAAAAAGACAGAGTGTGTGAACTGGTAATAACCTCGATATGCTGATCCAGTTCTTGTTAACACCAAATTCCTTCACAGGATGAGAAAGTGTGTCAGTGGAAAAACTCTAGTGAACCCCATCGGGTCTCTGTGCACAAATTGACATTTAACTACAGCGCAGAAGTAATTACATGAACATGTTTCGAAGTCAGCGGTAAATGTCACATTACAATGCTGACTGTTTAGAATCGGCTCGGTTTCCACATCGATACACGTAGGAGAGTTCTGTCACCGATTTGGAATAAAGTAAGACGAGATTAGTCGCTGCTGGTTCCCTGAATACAAAGACCATTTCACCAAAACCAAATTCATTTCAGTGCACCTAATTGTTTAAAACTAGAGCGTGGTTTCCAATTAGGATGTCCTCAATCGACAAACAAACTACGTTGTGAGTTGTTATAGCATTTTCTGAAATGTGTGCACATTCTGTAAGAGTGCCTCAGCAGGAGGTCCATCCAGTACCCCATTCAAGTCACCCAAAGGCCTTGTGTTTTCCTTCTCCGCTCCTTTCATACACAGCTGCACTTGAATTTGGAAAAGCACACAGTTGTCGCAGACATAATAGCTTTTGCCTCTAGGCTGACCCTGTGCAAGTTCATTGTACTTTTGGCTCCGTGCTGGGCAAGAAATGAAAGGAGATGCTCACTCTTTTCCTTCAGGCCTCACTGGAGAGACCCCCAACAAAACCAGGCTGCCCAGCATAGCCGGATGGAAACGCTGACCCAGAAACTGGTCTTTATCCTCAGAAGCTGCTTACACAGAGTTTAGTGGACGGTGTTGAAATTAAGTGAAGGGAAAGACAAGGTGGAGATATCGAGGCTTGAAAGGGAGGGAGTGCTCCACTGAACCTGGGGGCATCATGAACATCATGAAGAAGTGGGATTAGGACATGCTCAAGGCAAGTGAAGCCATTCTGTACCTCCCATGGCCCCATTTGAGATTTGGACCTCACCAAGCGAGAGAGTGAAGTATGGGGGATTAGCTTTCTGTGTCAGGTAGAGCAGTCTTAGAGAAACGCTGATTACATCCTCGCTTAGTCCCTGTCGGGAATCTCGGTCACAGCACTAGCTAACATTAGAGTGATAAGTGGAACTCATTACCGTACTGCCCTTCATTCCCAGACACACCCAAAATGGGTTAACAAGCTGAGAACAAATCGCCAGCTTATTCGGCAGATGCCGGCAGGTAGTTTGCAGTGTCAGCTGAAGAATGCAAGAAAAACTCAGTGAAGGAAGCTAGGCTATTAGTATGTCAAAAGCATTAGCGCGATGAGGCCAAGATACCAGCCAGTGTTGAAACTGAGAAATACTACTAAAATGATAAATAATCACTTTTTGGAAATTAAATAAAGCTAAACCAAAATAAACTAACATATTAAACGTATAAATATCAATAGCACAAGCCAAATGTTTGTTTATTTAACTAACTTCTTTGTAATTGTTCACTTTAACTATAATTATCTTAATTTGAGTTATATAAAAGACACTTCGATGACACACAGTGCCAGTCCACTCTTAGCTACAAACACTTGTGGTTGGTGCAATGGCTGTCTGTAAGTTAATTAACTTAATTAATAATATTGATAGTTCATCGTCTAGCTGACTACGTCTTGTATTATTATTATTATTTTTATTTTTTCTAAAATCCTGTCAAATGTGCACAAACTACTAGCTACTACTAAATATTGTAGAAACATAATTTTCTGTAAAGTTGCTTTGTAACGATTTATTTTGTAAAAAGCGCTATACAAAAAATAAATAAACTTGAATTGAATTAACATATTTTTTTTTTTGTATTGTTCCTATATTCCATTACTGCTTTTTTGTCTTTGTAATGTACCTTAACAAAGAAAAACAAAGGGTAGTTTTTGGCAAAGTATTAACAAGAAAAATAGATATTTGAAAATATATATATTAAAAAAGAAAAAAATTAAACTGTCACTGAATTTAACGTTTAAAATTTAAAGAAATGTTTAATTAATTAAATTTGTTTATATTTAACTAATATTCACTAGAAATTTCACTAGAATTGGTATGTGCTACTGATATGTTGGTATCGTGACTAGTGCTAGCAGACTATATTTAGCATCTGGAGCTGGTTTCTAAAATGGGATTCGTGTTGATCACAAACATAAAAAAAAAAAAATCAAGTGTCTGTATTTTATTTTTGAGACTGCTCTGCTTTCCAGACACTAACAGATCACCAGACAAATTTCTTCAAAAGGCATATTCAACCTGTTTCGTTGGATAATTCCATCAATTATCACAATGCATTCCACATTAATTCCCAAGGGGCCATCTTGAAAAGAAAAGAGACTAGATGGAGACGTAAAGGGTTGAAGCGAACAAGAAAAGAATGGGTGATAAACAAGAAGCTAATCTTCAATCAAGTCAGTTATTCCACAAACTTTTTAGAACAGCTACAGTGTTTTGAAACAACTAAGCTATTGCCACACAACTGAAAAATAAAGCATCACTAAAGCAGCATAAACTTTATGTACTTTTTGTAGTTTCTTTTTTATAAAAATGAAACTGTAACCAAAATCTGAACTTCTTTTCAAAGATGAACTGCAAGTGAACTCAAGCATAAGTTTGAGCAGTATAACTCACAGCGCTTTCGATGCTCCGGGCCGTTTCGCCGAACAGCTCTGACTTGGGGTCCTCCATCTCAGGCGTGTAGAAGACCTCCTGACCCTCTACCTTATCCAGGTGCAGGAAGCCACTGAAACGCATGGTGGCTGTGGGGCAATGCAGGGAAGCATGTATGGTTATATAAAAGACACTTCGATGACACACAGTGCCAGTCCACTCTTAGCTACAAACACTTGTGGTTGGTGCAATGGCTGTCTGTAAGTTAGTGATGGAGCTTCTGTGAGGTTAGTCGTGGGGTTCATCGAGTGAGGATAGAGAGATTTGTTTGCAGTGGAGGTGGAGGTATAGGGAAGTATGTGAGAATATGGATAAAGGGAAAAGGTCTGGAAGGAAGGATGGACTGGAGTTTACCAGACCGAGACTCTTCCCAAAAGCTGGCATGGAGGACTGAGTGGAGAGAGATCGGTTAGACAGCGACACCACATACATTACACAGTATATCACAGATAATAGGTTAAAAGACACTTTCATATGTCCCGACTAGTGTCGAGGTCATCATTAAACATTCCTTTAAGATTATTGCTGACCTTTCTCATTGACACTAATAAGCAGAAAGAGCGAGAGAGGATCAGAGGCCCGTTTTTACATGACAGAAATAAATAAATAATGAATAAACGACTGAAGGAGAGCGGGGAGCGGGCCCGATGCTGTGTTCTGTGCAGCATGTAATCAGCTGAACAAATTGCCCAAATCAATCATGCCGGCCAGGCTCCAGCTTGGCTGGGACCGGGATAAGCACTTGTATGATTATCGTGAAAGATAGCCGTAATTGTCTTCTAATCCCAGGAACGGGTGAGTGACAGAAGCTGGTTAAAACTGCACGATAAGGGTCTTTTTGCACAGACACACATCACCTCGTATCTGATGGGACTTTTAAAAAGGAGCAAATGGGGGAGATTTGAATGTGAAGAGAGATGGAGGGAAACAGCGATCGGATTCTAAATCGGAAACATCTGAGGACAGGAATTTCCCATGGAGCGCAAAGACATGTGGAGAAATCGGGCTTTAGATGTGGATTAAAATTAAAGTCCTGAATTCTCCACCACAATACGGTTATAGTCCATCGTTTCTGGCGTCTAGTCATTAAACTGTCCTTATCTTTGGTTACAAAGAGTCCAGATGGCTTCCTGTTGTACAATGAGCTATATAATTTTAATTTACATTTAAAGATATTTAAATTAATTCTTAACTAACATTTTAAATTTTATGCAGAGGGGTAGGGCAGAGGCATCTAAGTTTAAATCATAGGCTCAGAATTGGTCCATAGAGGAAACAGAGGAGAATAAACACATATACATATAAAAACACATACAGTGCAGTGAAAAGGTTTTTGTCCCCTTAAGGTTTTTTTCTTTTTTTTTTTGTATATTTGTCAAACATAGAAAATTCAGATTTTTTTATTACACAAAGATATTGGAAGTAAATACAAAAAGCAGTTATTAAATAATTATTTACATGTCAAAATAGTTGACATGCATCCGTCTGCAATGAGTTATAAAGCTATTTCTAAGGCTTTGGGACTCCAACAAACCACGCTCAGAGCCATTATCCGCAAATGGAGAAAACTTGGAACAGTGGTGAACCTTCCCAGGAGTGGCTGGCCTACCGAAATTACTCCAAAAGTGCAATGAAGACTCATAAAGGAGGTCCTAAAAGAACCCAGAAAAACGTCTAAAGAACTGCAGCCCTCACTTGCCTAAATTAAGATCAGTGTTCATGATTCAATAATAAGAAAGAGACTGGGCAAAAACGGCATCCATGGGAGAGTTCCAAGGTTCCCCTTGATTATCCCCAATACTTTTAGGCAAATATTCTGTGGACAATTGTGACAAATGTTGAACTTTTGGAAGGTGTGTGCTCCATTACATCTGGCGTAAAACCAACACAGCATTTCATAAAAAGAACATCATACCAACAGTCAAACATTATGGTGGCACTGTGATGTTCTGCGGCTGCTTTGCAGCTTTAGGACCTGGACGACTTCCCATAACTAATGGAGCCAAGAATTCTGCACTCTATCAGAAAATCCTGAAGGACAATGTCCGGCCGTTTGTGACCTCAAGCTCAAGCACACTTGGGTTATGCAGCAGGACAATGATCCCAAACACACCAGCAAGTCCACCTCTAAATGACTCAAGAAAAACAAAATTAAGGTTTTTGAGTAGCCAAGTCAAATCCGACTGAGATGCTGTGGCATGACCTTAAACAGTTAAAAAAAAAACTGAAAACCCTTCAATGTTGCTGAATTAAAACAATCCTGCAAAGATAAGTGGGCCAAAATTCCTCCACAGCGATGTGAAAGACTCATTGCCAGTTATTATCCCAATCGTCTCATTGCAGTTGTTGCACAAGGGTGGCACAACCAGTTATTAGATTTAGGGGGCAATTACTTTTTCACATACTGCCAGGCAGGTTTGGACAGCTTTTTTCCCCTTAATAAATGAAATCATTATTTCAAAACTGCATTTTGTATTTACTCAGGTTATCTTTGTGTAATATTTAATTTATTTTGATGATCTGAATCATTCAAGTGTGACATATGCAAACTTTCTCACAGAACTGTACATGCAAAGAAATACATATTTTAAACAAGGATTTGTTCATATATATAAATAAAGAAATCGATAATTGATTTATATTCTGAGGGCTGAAAAAAAAACAGATTACATTGCATTCAGGCAGCAGGGGGTAAACTGCGCTGTCTTCAGCCTTTCAATAAAACAGTTTGATACGAGGGGGAGTTCTCCTTAGTGCTTGAGAGACATGGGGAGAGCTCGAGCTGACAGCAGAGACTGAACGCAATGGAGATTAGGGCCCTTGCTCCCGGCCGCTGTGACACATCCCCAATAAATGGTGGGGAGTTACGAGACCTGGCTGATGGATATGAGAAGAGACGTGAGCACTTGACCTAGTGTTCCCATACAGAGAGCACCAAACATCTGCCTGCTACTGGCTGTCTGTCCTGTATTGATTAGTCTCCATTGTGTGTAATTTCTGCTCTTATAAAACAGATGGGGCTGGTGCGAGAAAAAGGTTTGTGTGTGTAGGGACGCATCTGGTCTAATGCCAGTCAGAACACATTTTGGAGAATTGGTTTATCCATTTGCTACAGCTACTGACACTGAACCTGCTCCCCCTGGATCTGGCATAAACAGGGTCCAAAAATTAACTGTGTTTAAGTTTGTTTCCTTTTGGAAAGAAATAATTAATATTAACTGTTAAGTCAAAACAAAATTAATTAATCCGTAAAAAAGTTAATGCTATAAAAAAAAAAAGAATTATGTTTTCCACAAAAATATTAAGCAGCAGTACTGTTTTCAACATTAATAATAATGTTTCTTGAGCACCAAATCAGCATATTCAAATGATTTATGAAGGATCATGTACAGTAACATTCAATACTCAAGTGATGGCTGCTTAAAATTAAACCTACAGTCTATGTATACTGTAAATGAACACAAAATTCAATTCAACAATGTATTATAAAGTCACCTGCCAACTCACTATTTTTCCAAGCACACAAAAAATCTACATCCATGAGCACACAAAATCAACCTCCATATGACATGTCTAAGATAATACATGCTCATAGACAGTAGTTTTCCCTGTTTAATGAACAACTCTGGCCCCCTCCTCCTCATCATCCTCTCAGTCTTCCAGAATAAAAAGAATAATTGCTGTTGGTGACTTAGTCATAGAGGTAGTCATACAGTTAACAAACGAACCCGTGCTGTTATTTAAGAGTGACTGGCGGGAACTTACAGGGGCAGTTTGTATTCTCAGAGCTAACAGCGGCCGTCTTTCCATCAGGACAGCAGCCGAAAGGTGTGTTGTCACAGGAAGACCGTTCTTCGGCTGTGGGAAGAGTGGTAGTTGCTACTGTTGTACCTGAAGAGAGAGATGAAGACGTCACACAAGCAGGATTTCTAGAATTTGATGCTTCTAGGCAGCAACTACTTTAAGCTGATATCTCTATGTTTGTATAATTGCAAAAAGAATTAACATGTCAAGTTGTGGAGAAGGAAAATTATGGTGTAAATAATTACAGAGGCAGACAGCTCTATGGTTGACTCTTTGATTTGCAGTAAACAATCTGCGAGTAGCTGCGAAATTACTTTTACATCTTTCTAGATGCATTCCTACTTTTTAAACTCACATTTAGTCAAATCCTAACAATAGCAAAAACTGTCTTAGTTATAGAGCCAACCTCACACCTACAAGGATATATACAGAAGATTAGCACTGTGGGTTAGAGCAAAATATCTCCTGCTTGCCAAACAAGCCATAAAGCCGTTAGATGTTCGAGGGCTCTGTGAGTATGAGAGAGGCAGCGTGTGAAAGTAGTGAGTGGTGGAAAATGACTTTTGGCGTAGAGCTGGAAAGCATCCCTGGACGTCTTTTCATCGCATCTGTGGGCAAATTTATGAGCCGCTGCCCCCGAGGTGCACGCTGGCCGCCACACTGCTTCAGCCTTACAGGCTTTTGGTTCCCTGGGAGGCAGAAAGTCATCAGAATGTCCCAAGAGATGCCTCCCACTCCAATGTCAGACAGACTTCATGTGTCCAGTGTCAAAGAGCGCTCCGGTCCAGCAGTGACAAGAGAATAAATCTG
Organism: Carassius auratus; assembly: GCF_003368295.1. Lineage (NCBI taxonomy): Eukaryota > Metazoa > Chordata > Actinopteri > Cypriniformes > Cyprinidae > Carassius > Carassius auratus. Next base: position 1,684,042 of record NW_020523286.1, on the reverse strand, counting down.
AGGCCCCGCTGCTCTCTCTTATACCAGTTCAGGCAGTTAAACAGTAAAGCTAGCATTAGCTGAATAAAAATAGCTGGTCTACTTTATGTATCGTGGTGTTGAAGGACACAAAACAAGTAAAGGGATTGAGGGATTTGTCACTTGTATGTCAACCAAGAGGCTATCGTTTTAGAGACAGCTGTATTGGAGAACAAAATTGGAGATTTGTGGCTCTTAGAGTCGATGTCCATTAGTTTGCAGAAGTGTTCAGAAGGTTGACAAAAGAACAGATCCACTTTTATTTTTTTAATGGCAAAATGGGGCAAACAAGATTAATTTTTAGAATTCATTTTTAGAACTGCAGCTTACCCTATTTCTAGCCACTTGCTATTTTGTTGCTAGAGGCAAGCATGCAACTAAGGATTATTTAAGTCTGTTAACATCATACCTTTTTTAAAATAACCAAATTAATATACTTGTAAATTGTAGGTAGCAATTGGAAATTACTCATTTTGAAAGTGTCTTTGTTCCTTTCTACCATAGTATGAGGTATAAAGTTGTAAAAGGTGTAAAAAATAACTAGCTGTGGTTCTCAACCGGTCTGACAATAATACGATGCAACCAATAATACAATAAAATATAGCTGCAAGCAGCGATTACTGGGGTTCAAGCACTTAAAGGCCTTCATGACTTCTATGCTTTCAGGGGTCTCAGCCAAAGTGAAATCAGAACACATCCATTATGGAGGATATGATGACACGCATACACACACACATACACAGAGTAATGAAAAGGTTGAACTATATTCCTTAAGACACACTATTTTACTTAATAGAGCCTGTGATGTTTAGAATTTTCTTTTAAGATTTATAGGTACTTAGGTACACTATATAAGTACCACATTTTAAATGAGCATGTTATAACAGTCCAAATGCCAGTGTTAATTTTTTTTTGATGATTGTTGATCTAGAGACTCCAGAGAAGTGTACTGCAGTTGTTTTAATGATTTTTAGCTAAAAACCTAGGACTTTTTTATTTTTTATAAAACATATCAAATATTTGAACAACTGTTGGATTGACAGCAGGGGTGGTTGAGGCAAAGTTGTTCAGAATGAGGAGATATATCATATGATATGTAGATCTAGTGTTCCTGTGAATATATTATTATTATTTATTTATTTATTTATTTTTTGATAAAGACATTTTCTATAGGAATATTGAATATTGAAGCATTTTAACTGTTATAGTGCCACCTATATCTCCATTAAACTTTTCATGCTTGTTAAGAGTCATGTCACATGTTTTCTCCAAGTTTTGAGTTTAGGTTTTATAGGCCTTTGGGTATATTTGGCCACACCTCTTTTCTTAATGACATCATTATAGCTAACCAAAGGACAAAATTCAACATTGTTTTTGATAATTATTGATCTAGAGAGTCCATAGAACTGTTCTGCAGTGGTTTGATTGAGATTAAGTGAAAAACCTAGGACTAGTTTGCAAAAGTAGGTTTTTAACATAATTGAGAATATTAAATGAACAATTTGATAGACAGCATTAGTCCCAGGAGCAGTCCCAAGTCATTTTCTATAGAAATATTATGTTTTGAGGTCTTTTTAACTGTTATAGTTCCACCTATGGTCTGATCTCCATGAAACTCCACGAAGAGATCTATCATATGATATGAAGATCTAGCGTTTGTGTGGATATATGAACATGTTCTACAATTTGAGGACATCAACTATAGTAATATCATTTTTTTTTACTCGCTTTTTTAACTGTTATAGTTTTTGTTTAGGTTTTGTTGTGCTCTTGGGTATATTTGACCATGCCCCCTTTTTTAAATGAGCCCATTATAGCTAACCAAAGGACAAAATAATAATTATTATTATTATTCTTTTTTGATAATTATTGATCTAGAGAGTCCAGAGAATATTACTGTAGTGGTTTGATCGAGATAGAAATAATTAGCAAAAGTAGGTTTTAAACATTATTTGTGAATATTTAATGAACGATTTGAAGTAGAAGAATATTAATACACAAATCTAAAAATGTGCTTGAACCCCTAAAAATAATGACAATATTTATAGAAACAGGATATAACAAAAAGTAATGTAAAATATATATATATTGGTCTAAAATGTCAACATAGGAAAGAAAACTAATTTCATGAGGTCTATGTCTTAAGCTCGGTTCCTGATTACAACAGACTGTGCAAGGAGATGAAGGAATAGTGGTTGCACCGACCTCATCTGAAATGGCCTTTAGAAGAGGCTTTCTCATAAGGTTAGGCCATGTTAAAAACTGAAGCTAGTCATTTTGGTGAATTATTCACCAAAGTGATTCCAAATTAAACCGCTCACTTAGCAGTTGGATGTCAGGTGTCAAAAGCTCTCAAATAATAATGGGCGCTGAGATAATGGGCAGTGTTAAATTGATATGCCATTACAATTCGAGTCGAGGTCATCTCAGACGCAAGGTCACTCCATACAAGGGAGAATTTCATCATCTCTTGTCATCTGTTCTTGACAATTATGCCTAAACCCCTTATGACTGAAAGATTATTGTGAATGCATTACCAAGTGGCTCTTCTCCGCTCTCCTCCATTCCGCTCACCATCTCGTCGTCCCCACTGGGCTCTCCACTGCCCGATTCGTCAAAGTCAGGGCTGGATTCCAGGGGTGGGGATGAGGTGCGGGGTGGTTTGTTGAGTGTGGTGGGGCGGTGGGTGGTGAAAGAGCTGGAGTACTTTCCTGTCTCGACCATCCTTGGTGGAGGCAGTGCCTCCACCACGAAGCTGTCCAGATCCTCGAGGATACTTGAAGTAGGGGTGGTGGTGTGGCCATGGCGTTGTTTGGTGATCTTGACGTGAGTGGTGGGAGGGGTGGTGCGGTGGGTGGTTGGGAAGGGGGTGGGTTTGGCCGTCAGCTCAATGGATTCTGGGAGAAAGCAGGAATGGAATGATGGGTAAGCATAGATGGAAATGTTTCTGTAAGCCTTCTTTCTCACCTTTGAATTCTACCTACACTCTTCCACCCATTTCTTTTTGCCATTAAAACAAACAGAAAAAGCCTCAGCATGGTTTTAGTAGGGCGCACGAGCAATGCTTTGTATGCCTCACCGATTCATATCAAAATCAGATGCATTGAAACACCGGGAATAAACCCACTCCTGCCAGCAAAAAGCATCGTGTTTCCATCATATCACTTAAGCTTCATTAAACCCCAACACCTGCAAGGAGCCCCTTTTGTAGTCAAACAACAAGGGCTTAGCCTTAAAGGATTATTTCACCCAAAAATGAACATTTTGTCATTTACTTGCACCTCATGTTGTTCCAAATTTCTATGACTCCCTTACTTCTGTGGAACATAAAAGGACAGATTTTGAATTAATGTCCTTGTCATTCTTTTTCATATGATTACAATGACTGGTGAATAAAAGTTTTGAAGTTTCAAAAAGGCAAAGTAAAATTGGTCCAAGTGACTAATATATTCTTGTCACTGAAATCGGAATTAGTTGGATTTGTGAGCAAATGATTCCGTGAACCGAATAAGCCAATTTATAGAAAAGCTGTGACTTAAAAAGTAATTCATTTTAGTCCCATAAAATCTAATGAACATGCCAAGCAGAGCTAAAGTGGATTGTCAATATTTTCAGGGAATGATGACTAAAGAGATGAAAACCAAATGTTTGTACTTAAATACAATATTTAAGTTCTATAACTATTTAAGTTCCACAGGAGTCATACAAGTTTGCAAACAAAACTAAGGTGAGTAAATGGAATTTGGTTTAACCTGTACACAAAGCTATTTTATGGCTTCAGAAGACTCCACTTTGAAAGAACCACTTTCATTATGCTTTTTTTTTTGTTGTCATTTTGAACCTACACCATGTGAATACTCATTCTCTTTCATTACATTGAAAAATAGCAGCCAGTGTATTCTTTAAACCTTACCTTTTAAAAATCACACAGGTTTGACAGAATCACCATTTTTGAATGCAATATCCCTTTAAATTACAAAATTAATCAACTGCACATGTAGAAAACCCAGGTTGCGTCACCGCATCTTTCTGATGTAATTCTTTGAGGTTTTTAAAAGCCAGGTTTTCAGCAAGCTCAACCCGACCATTACACAGGCTCTTGACCAGAAGTGTTTATACACCACTGGGTTTGAGACTGCAGAATATGGTTGATCTGTGAGAGAGTGCGCTTGTGCATGTAAGAGAGTGCCTGTAGATATGAATTATATATACATATTCAGATGTTGCCCTCCTGTAGGGAGGCTTTAATCACAGACAGCCAGAACCTCTAGTGATGAATGATTGATATAAATAGGGCAGAAAAGCAGGGTTTAGCTGCAGCTTCAAAGGAAGCTCTCACTTCATGCAGGCATCCTTCGTCGCTCCAACCACCGCAGCCTTGTCAACACTCTCGCAAACCTCTCCGATGCAGCCGCTGAGCTCAAAATTAAAAAAGACATTACCAATGCAAGAGTCTTCTTCAAAGATACATATTCATAAAGATTCAGAGGACAATAATAACCGTGGTGTGAAGATTTCACTACAATAGGGACCAGGGGATCCAAACGCCCAATCATCCGTGGCTTTGTGCTCAACTTTAACGGATCCCTCGTGTACAGGCTAACCGCGCTTGGTCGGGAACCCGATAACATGCTAGCACCGGCTCTTAATTACATGCTAATCATCTCGCATTTGAACAGCGAGTAGCTGACGAGGTGTGAAATACGATACCTTACAGAAATACTACTTCTATCAGACTGGCTGTCACAGCCTGAGCGAGAGGTAGCGAGTGTGTAGATACGCTAGCTTTGTGCGGGAGAGCACCGATGCTATCGCTGTGTGTCACGGCATGCATTTTCTTATTTCGACTCGGCTGCACCTGTCATTCAGGAGCTCAGCGTAGCATTCGCTCTGAAAAAAAAGAGAGATCCGGGGTGTGGGCTTCGAGTCGCTCGCCTCAGCTTTGGGTTTTGTGACACAAATACGCACAATGAAAGAGAGCAACTGGCAACGGGAGCAGTCAGTTCGCCTTAATCAAGTTTAACGCTCCATTTGGTTTTCAGAGAGGCAGGGTGCACAATTAGGAGACGCAAAAATCATTGTCATCTTCCGTCGCCATAGCCATATACTTACTCTTGAAAGGCTGTTATTAAGATGGCTTTCTGTCTTTTCATACAACATTGTACTCGCGTGTGTATTTTAGGCAGAAGTGAAGTTGGAAGAGACAGAGAGAGAAAAGAGTGAGAAAAGCCCAAAAAGTAGGAAATGAAAGGGGTAAAGAAGATTGTTCCAGATTCAATGTAAGTTCAACTCTATAAATAATGTGTTTAATGCAAATAGAGCACCACAGAAAATTATTTCAGTTTGTATCTCTTGTACTAATGAATCGAACTATGATTCTAGACTCAAGTCTGTCCACACTGACAACATTTTTAAGTGTAATATTTAGCTATGTGGAGCAGAATTTTGGAAAAATTTGATTTCATGTGCACAGGGCTATTTGCAATGTAGTGGTGTAATGTCTCTGAATCACTTTGTACAGCAATGGTTCCCCCAATGCTGTACAACATTTGAAGCTGCATGATTGTTACCAGTTGTTCATGATTTACTGGATAAGTATTTTCTTACTCCAATTTAATTCTATCTGAAATGATGTGACCTTTTCAGGTCTAAAAATCACATTTATAATTAGGCTACTTCATATATCTACTTTCTTGTACACAGAAGGAAAAGAAAAAGTCTTGAGGGAGTGAATTAAAACAGGAAATATCTTGATTTATAGTTGTTTTTGATCCTGGACGTTTGCTGAGGCCTCTAGTGAGTCCTGGTCACCTGGTTGAGAAGCACTGGGTAAATCAGAAAATTTACACTAATGCTCATATTGTTATTAAAACATAAATATGCTTACATAAAAAATGGGAGTAATTTGAGACGAACAGTTACTACTGTTGTAGTAGGCGTGTAAACTCCAGGTTATACGACATCATTCTTGTGGGAGGATTTTTCCCTATGTAAATAGTACATTGTAGGGTTTACCGCCTTTACAAGGTAATGAGAAAAGTTGAACGATTTTATGTAACCGCACAGACAAGTTTATTAACCTTTTTTTTTTTTTTTTAAACAGACAGTGTGTATTTTAATGTCTATGCCTTGCCCTGTAGATTTCTATTTTTAGTTTTTCTTTTTCTTTCTTTCTTTTTTTTTAACACTGAGAGATGATTTGAAATGCTTTTCTGTGGTATGACAGAGATAAATGGGTTTTGAACCCGGAAAATATTGTTTAGGACAAAAACGATAACCAAAACTAACATCTACCCCAAAAGCCGCCTGTACCATATGCTAATGCATAGACTGCCAATTTGCAGCAAGTGTACAGGTGATGACACCATATGTGAGCGCAAGGAACTGCCAAGTCTTGGACTCTTGATGAGCCAAAAGTTTCTCAGCCATTCAAGACCCTGAACGCCCCGCGTCATGTACCAAGATGTGCCACTGATTGCCTCATCTGCTGCCTGCTATGGCAACACGAGGAGTAACTCGCTCTGTGTGGCGTTTCATTGCACCATTTGTCATCAAGAAGAGTTGATGATGAGAGAGCATCAAGAGATCAGCGGGAGAAATATAGAGAGAAAGGCAGGCTTTCGGCTAATTCACATCCAGTCACACGTGAAATGAGCTTGTGATGTAACCCCTCCACCTCAGGGCTGCCGAACAGTCTGAAGCCCGGGCCACTTTACCCCACATGTCGGAGAAGAAATTAATAAATGGTACTGCTGTTGCCAGTTCCGCCCTAGGCTGGTGAAGATCCAACCTAAGCCCGCTCTTTACTTCCTCCCAGATCCCTGAATAAACCCAGAAGAGCAGCTGGATTCTCGTCATACAGGCAGGTAATGCCAAGAAACAGAGCAAGACAGAGAGGTGCTCTGGTTAATGACTACAGGGATGGATCCAATCGTCATCTCTAAACATCAGTTTGAGGGGTGTTGTGTCATAACCAGGGGCCTGTTTGATAAAACAAGTTTGCCAAATAAGCCAGATTTATTTAAGTTAGTCTGACTTATTGTTAGCTGATTTGGTTCAAAGTAACTTCAGACTAATTGAAATAAACCCAGATTATTTGGTAAACTTGGTTTATGAAACAGGCCCCAGGTCCAGAATCAATCTGCCAAATATGAGCTGTAATCAAATAACTAAAATATGTTAACGTGAATTGCTGTTCACAAAAAGAATTGACTGGATGGTGAAAATTTGTCAACTAATTATGAACAGTATGGAGTTTAGATGCCTGCTGCCAAAATCTACAAATGCAGATGATGATGATGATAACTTGCTATAACCTGAATGTTAGGATGGTATTATTTGTAATTTTATTTTATGCTAAATATACTTTAAATATACTAAAATTGGAACAACTAATTTTGTACTTAATGCATTTTAACTGTGCAGAAGTAGAGCTGAAGCCAAACTAAAGATAAGCTGCAGTATATTTGATTGTGCTTAAGTAGAACTATTAAGTATACTTTAAATATCTTGCATTTAAAGAATGATATTATTCAAAAATCATACAATCCATTCTCTTCCTCTTCTCTAAAGCAGCACAGCATGGCCTTGCCCCCTTTGTTGCGTGTTCCCGGGTGTGGGGTTTATCTGGGTTCATGACATAACGGACCTGTGAAGAAGCTCGTTGTAGACCCTAACCAGCCATTTTTGTAGGCATTAAACTGCCAGAATTTTAATAAATCTCCGTTTGCATTAAACTTTCAGCGCTGCAATTTTGCAGATTATTTATACTCAAACAGCAACATTACACACTAACTAATATTAAGTTAAGTGAAATCGCAATCAACCACCCCTTTAATTTTACTTTTTATATCACCAAAACTCAAGTGATATGTCAGTAAATATATTAATAGATCTGAACTATAATTACTATGAAATAAATCTATTTTACTTTTTTACTTTTCACTTGTTTTGTCGCTAGTGAAAAATTCACTTTTTGGTTTAGTTTTTTTACTAGAAAAAGAAAAGAGGGAATTTGAAAAAAAAATAATATTTAGTTGTTTAGCATTATCCAATAGCCTGAATGACCTCAGTGACATCAGAGAAAATGGAACAGCATTTTATAGGAAAAGCAAGTTCACATTTTGGTTAAAAATAACACTAAATGACATTATGTTGAAGGCAAAGAATGGGCGATATGCTGAACTTTTTAATATTCTGTTGGCAGAGAATCCATAAGGACCTGGTTATAGCTATGAAAAACAACGCAACAGAGTCATGTTAGATCAGGGTGCACATTTGTGGCATTAACACGTCTGACAGAGTGGCTGTATGGGCTACTGCTGAAAATGTCTGGCACCTGCCATTGGCCATGATCCAGGATTCGGCAGCTGGCAATGTCCACCACGTGCCATGGCCATCTCAGAACAGCTCCCTGCAGAACACCTTCTGACGTGAGCTGGCATAGTGCTTCTTACATACAGCCGACATGAAAGTCTTAACCTTGGCCTTCTACCAGGTCCCTTTGTCCATGCATGTACACAGCGACCGATGAATGCTAAAGAGAGTGATGCCCAACTCTCTACACAGCCTGCTCTACCAAAAGCAGGCCTCCTGACAGCATCAGCAGGCGGATTGCAGGTGCTTCCTTCAGACTGTGCAGTTAACTCTCCCTAATCCACACAGGGGTGATGCAAATCAAACAGCTCAAATGTCGCCCAGTTCCAGGGGATTCAAAGACTCCAGCCTGAAGCCAAGCAGCATGGCTCTATCTACAGGGGAGCATCTGTCAGGCAGATTTCCTGTCCCCTTGAACACCCGCCACCCACATAACCCCCCCTGCCCCACACACACATACCCATCCCACACAGTGACCCCATTCCTAAATATGGGCCATGTAGTTCGCCCTAACAAACCTTGTAAAACTGCAAACATTTATTTCCTTAATTAGTGCTTTTCTCTAGTTTTTCAGTCTTTTCACATAAACATCCTTAATGTGAACCCATGTTGTGTAATACAAGAGTTTTTCAGAGATAACTGTGGGAATTTTTATTTTATTTCTATTGTATTGTTTTTACCCATTTCTTCACTCAATTTAGTTAAAAGTGCGAAAATGCATTTTTTGACTAAATTTAATAAAACATTAAAAATAAACAATTAAAAACACATACATTTTTTTAATAATAATTCCCTGACATTTGTGACCCTGGACCACAAAACCAGTCTTAAGTCGCCGGGGTAAATTTGTAGCAATAGCCAAAAATACACTGTATGGTCAAAATTATTGATTTTTCTTTTATGCCAAAAATCATTAGGATATTAAGCAAAGATCATGTTCCATGAAGATATTTTGTACATTTCCTTATGTAAATATATTTAAAAAAAAAAATTAATTAGTAATATGCATTGCTAAGGACTTTATTTGGACAACTTTAAAGGCGATTTTCCCAGTATTTTGATTATTTTGCATCCTCAGATTCCAGATTTTCAAATACTTGTATAAGACTGGTTTTTCATACAATAAAGTTTCAAAAGTACATCAGAATTACATTCTCTGATAACATTTTGTTGAATTGGTCAAAAAAGTTGAAGTTTGAAGTTAAAAGTTGAAGCTCTTAGCAATGCATATCACTAATCAGAAATTAAGTTTTGATATATTTATGGTAGGAAATTGACAAAATATCTTCATGGAACATAATCTTTACTTAATGTCCTAATGATTCTTAGCATAAAAGAAAAATCGATAATTTGACCCATAAAATGTATCTTTGGCCATTGCTACAAATAACCGGTGCAATTTAAGATTGGTTTTGTGGTCCAGGGTCATGATTTATCATTCACACTTTCTTAGATATCTGTATGCAGTGAAAAAAAAAAAAAAAAAAAAAAAAAAACAACGCATAAGGTTTTATGTATAAGAGTCAAATCTCACCTTTGCACTGGCCTAAATGCTCCACAGTGATCTCTTTATCTTGCCTGCATGCAATGGTCCTCAGCTGGCATCTATCTGCATAGGTGACCCCATCAGAACCACATACCTGTCCACAAACATGTCCATGTCTATTATTAGAAAACAAACCTTCATCACTAGAGTAGGTGGAGAGTGTGGATCTGTGACTTATGCAAGCTCACCTTGGTCTTGTTTTTCTCATCACAATCAGGTGACGGGCACTCACAGTGAGCCTGTCCGTTCACCTCCACACATGATGCCCCGAAGTGGCACACAAGCTCATCACAGGACTTGGGTGCCTCAGGTCCTGTGGAACAGATTGACCTCTGGTTAATTCATAACTGATATTTGAACTTTTAAGGGTTTCTGAAAGCTAATGCACATGGACAAACATGTGGAAAATACCAGCATCGCAAATATATGCTGGTCATTTCATTTGGGGCTACTTGTTAATCCACTTCTGATATGAACCCTGCAACCTCCTCCACAGATATTCATCAGAAAGATGGACTTGCATCAGGAGCAGAGCCGGGACCTTGCCTGCCAAAAAAAGTCTACTCTTTACTCTGACATCAGAGCGCTGGGCTGCACTGCCTGGCCTGCAGCATTGACTGGCTTCCTCTTCTGTACTTTCATGTGGCAGCTTTAATCTGGCAGAAACGCTGCATGAACTCTATGCTGGGACTGTTGAGTTCATTAAGCTCTTCACTTCCTGTCAATAGCTGATGGTGACTTCATTCTACTCCCCATGCCAACACAGGGGGTGACATCAGGATAGCATTTCACTGTCACCCCTGGTGTGCATTTGAAGATCCAACTTTGAACTCCACTGATACAACATTTACTATAAAGTAGTTAATTATTTGGAATTTAATACATTTTTAATGTATATAATATTACACTGTAGTCTCAGCCTTTTAAGATAATTATAATAATTAATAATTTATCATTAAAATGAAATCAATTATTCAAAGAAAATAATTAAGCATGATAAATACTATTGTATTAGATACTAACAAATATTTAAAAAAATCACATAATGAAAACAGTAAATGATCATAACTGATAAATGGTCAATACTACATTTTATACAATTTAGTTTGAATTATATTATTATTATTATATTTGTTAATACTTTGAGTAAATTAATACATATAATCTATATTAAAGAGTGATAATATAAAAATGGATATTTATTTTCAGTAATTTTCGCTAAATATTACATTTAAAAGTGTTTTTAAATTATAGGGTTTTTAAGGATTAAAAACATAAAATCTGGGCATGTAATCATCCAAATCATCTCTGGCCACTCTACAGTATTAACAGAATTTAAATAATATTATTAATAACTGGTACAGATTTATTGTTAATAGATAACCCAGACCATCTCTGTTATTGTTTTAAGGATTAAAAATACAAAAAGCTGGGCATATAGTCCTCACTCTGCAGTAAATATATCAACAGACTATAAATAATATTAATAATAACTGATACGGATATATTGATAATCGATACCGCAGACCATCTAAAACATACTGCCGGATTCAAACCCACATCCTTCTGAGAACTTACCACTATGCCATGGTTCTGGCATGACACTGAAAGCCTTACATGTCAGAACAGTTTTAATTAACAAATTATATTAATTAACCAGCACTGTCATTTTTATTATTTCTACATGCAACCCAAGATTTTGAAAAACAGACCTAATTATAATTCATAAAGACACAACCTAGCTGCATCCGATCTGCAATCCTGGAGAGATCGTCTGAGCTTTGTGCTAATTAAAATCCCGGCATTACCTTTGTCACAGCCGTTGGCTCCCATCTTGCTGCCGTCAGGGCACACGTTGCATTTCATGCCCTTAACTCCAGGCTTACATGAGCACAGCCCTGACATCTGCTCACAGTCGTCACGAACCGAACCCACTCCATCACAGTTACACGCTGATGAAGAGAGAGAGGGAGAGGGCTGTCAGCCTTATCTGCTTGAACAGTTTTGATTAGATTCCTTGTCTCTTTCTCTTCAATTTCACTCTGACAAAAACATCCACACATCCGCCAAATGCATACAGGCAATCTGAAGCTGCTCCAATCTGTGACCCCACAGCTACAGCAATAGCGCTCGCTCTGTGTCAGCGACCGCAGCCTGGTGCAGTTCAGAGCGGGGTCAAGAAGCCCTGGGGTGAGAACGAACGTGGCAACAGAATGTGCTAATGCTCTAAGGACCCCTGGGACAGAGCACAAACTGTTTCAATCACGCTTATTTTTCTATCCTCGGCTTTGTAGCAGTGCACAAACACACAAATACATGCGTCAGAGCTTTACTGGTCTGTAGGCAGAACTTATAGGTCAAGCCACGTTGCACTCTCGAGCAGTTCCCATTACCCGCGGTGGCTTGGCGGCTTAACTTGAAACTTTCTTGTTTTGACAGAAATCGCATTTGAGGCCGGAAGGATAGCGCACGTTAAACGAGTAGGTTGTCACTTTGGGTTTCGGATTAGAAAGGAACATTTAACACATTTAGCATAAAATCCCCCGAAAGCAAATCACCAGGAAAGAGGGAAGAGAGGAACGCTTACGTGTGCAGCCACTCATGTTCTCTGTAACGATGCCTCGGAAGTTCCAGAATCCGGGCTCGCAGCGGTCGCACTTGAGTCCCCCGACGCCGGGTTTACAGGAGCACTGGCCCGTGGACGGGTCGCAGGTGCCGCCGTATGAGCCATAATGATTACACTGACACACACCTAAAGAAGAAATTGACACAAGTTAATAGCACGTTACTTCCATGTCACAACCAGGTGGGATGAGACAAGAAAGCATGAGCTAAACAATTGAAATTAGTCGAAACATATTTTACGTTAAATACACAGTTAAGTTATTTTTGGACTGCTGTCAGGGTTGCAAACCGCAATAACACAATGCCCATTTATCTATAATTGGCCATATTAAGAAAATAAGCATTTGGAATTGGCCAGAATTTTAAAACTGGTTCATCCCACCTTGAAAAAGTAAAAAAAAAAAAAATCCACTCACATTTTGGATAATTCTTTTTTAATACTTATTATTATGAATTGCCATGCTTAATAGTTCAAGATTTTTGTTTAAAATTGGCATTGTGGAGATAAAAATGTGTATAACATGTCAGGGTCAAGCAGAACCCTCTGCCTGGATCAAATGAACGAATACCAAGTACACACTTATTTCATTCAGCAAATATTTTACAATTGTTATGCCATCTTATTAATATTAATGATCCTATAACATCCACTTTCCACAGTTTCTACGTCCATGCTTTTATCACACAGTGTGTTCAAGATGGTTTTCAAGACCTCTACAAAACACTAAACATTAAATAATATAATGAAGTAAGATTGTGAAATATTAAGCATAACAATTATATTCTATAGTAATATTCCTGTGAGGTCAAAGCTGGATTTTCAGAACTCATTACACCAGTCTTCAGTGTCACATGACCCTTCAGAAATCATTCTAATATGCTGATAAACATTTCTTGCTATCATCAATGTTGAAAACTGTTTTTTTTTTACATGTCTTTGTTGAATAGAAAGTTCAAAAGAACAGCATGCATTTGAAATGGAATTCTTTAGTAACATTATAAAGGTCTTTACTGCCACTTTTAATCCATTGAATATGTCCTTGCTGAATAAAAATATGGAACTTCTTTTAAAAAATTTGTTTGGCCTAGCTTATGTCTGACATTTAACATGACTGAATCAAACTGCCACTGAGCTAGTTGATGGATAAGGGTTCATAGCGGTTATACGTACTAGGACACCCAGCCAGTCCAACACCAAGGGCAGTGGTCTTATTGTCTTGGCAACATCCGTAAACAGTTTCGCTACAGTGCTGGGGGGCGACGAGCTCTGCTGATATGATAGATAGAGAGAAGATACAGAGCAAACAGGGGTGGGTAGGGGAGAGAGAGAGAGAGAGAGAGAGAGAGAGACATATTGAGATCCACAGTGTTCTTAAGACAAATTAAACTAAACAATCCGAGCTGAAATGCAATTTAGTAGGACACAATAAGAATCGCTTAAGGAGCAGAGGTGGGAGAGCCTGCATCTGGCTGCCAGATAACAATTCTATTTACCATTCCTGACACCAATTCCAAATCAGGAAAAAATGATGCTATTACCAGCCGTGAAAACAAACAATAGACCTCTCGTCGAATGTCTGCTGGGTGACATTTGACACATTCTCAGGGGCCTGTTCCCTCCATTTGTTCTCGTCTCAGATAGCGCCGTTCACACCTACGAACGAAGATTTATGGACTCCGGGTTTACGGATGCAAATGCACAAGAGCGCAAATCAGGACGCGCTGATGTCAGTCCACTCTTGCTATAACCTAATTATACTATTTAAGTTTGTTGCGGTGTTTAACTATAACGTTGCACTGGAGGCAGATGGCAGGTGCCTATTTGTCTTATCTGTGCTGTCATTTTTCCCCAGTCTATCCACACTTGTTCTGTTCGAGTGCTTCTTCTCTAGGTCATTGAACTGAATGGCTGTGAGGCGGCAGGTTTGTGGTTTTCGAGTTAGAGCTAGAAGGTCTAGGCTGTCGTAAATCAGGGGGCCGTCGGCGTGAGCGTGCACATCCTGGGGTATAATAGCGATGTGTCACTGTGCCTTTTTACAGCATTTTGTGGCTCCAGAGATGGGTTTTGTCCACACCTCATTAAACTTCTCCTTTCTGCGCTGAGTCCATTATGACAAAGGTGCTTTTAATTTGATCCTTTCTTCTCATCTCACTGCGATTCTTCACCATCCTCTTTCTACACTCGTTTGTTCTACAACACGATCCTTTCTGACACCAACACGGTGCTACTAAAATCGAGGCCAATCAGCTTAGTTGTTTATTTTTATTGAAGTATTGTAGATGGTAATGGCATAGATGGGTTTTTTTTTTTTTTTTTACAGAAAATGCAATGTTTGTTTCTAAATTAAAATGTCCAAACCACATTACATAGCAAAAGTACAAAGATTATAAATATCAATTTTAGTAGCTTTTCTTTGCCCGGCCCAGCTCAGTATCTCCTCTGAGGGTCACAGTCAGCCAACAAATTGCAAGAGGCAGCTTACAGCATCCTCTGACCTTCACTGCAAGGAGACTTCAGTGCAAGGTTGTCTAGAGGTCACCGGGACCTAATTTCCAATTAGCAAAAAGCAGCAAGGTGCTCTGGAGGCCCGTCAGCTTTCAAAGGCACGGGTCAGAAACTGGGGGAGGAGAGACTGCAGCGTGCATATCAAATGCAGGGCCCGATGAGGTTTCCATTGATCTGAGCTGAGCCAATGGGAAGCAGATGCCAAAAGCTCCCCACACCGGTTGAAAGTTCTCCAAAAAGGATTTATTTTCCATGGCCTCTGAAGGAGCATGACTGATCTGGCTAGAGGGTCTGTGAGGCTCTGAAGCAGAAAACTCCGAGCTCGAGAAAACCATAGATAAAGGATGAGGGGTGCAGCGAGTGAGCGAGGGAGAGAGAGAAAGAGAGAAGAGAGATCGCGTGTGCGCACGCAAGTGGAGTCAAGCTAGACCTGAAGCCTGAGGGAATCTCACACTGCTCTGATCACAGAGCCACGCTCTTCCTCTCTCTGTGGTAGATGCTCAGGTGTGGACTACACAAGCCTCCTAAGCTCAAAGAAACACTGCATTCTGCTGCAGTGACTCCAACAACCATCCTGTCAGAGCTCCTGGAGTGTTATTCTTCAGGTGACTGAGGAAAACATAAATATTAAGGCGCTTTCTTACCTGGGCAGGGACCTTGGCTCTGGAGCAGCAAGTCTATTTGCTTCTCGCACCTGGCCTTCTTCAGCTCACACTCACTGGTGTATGTGTTCCCATCAGAGCCGCACACCTGCGAATGTTCACAGAGAGGTTAACCTGGTGCGATGAATGGATTCAACAAGATTTAGCACATGTTTTAACAAGTCAAATGCCGGGGCGGCACTCTCTTCTATTGGAAATGGCGAGGCGTGTGAATGGACATACTGGGCTTCGCAGCACTGTCTGACAGATATAGTCACACATGCAGCGGTCATCCTCCGTGTCGTCATCCCATGATCCGCCGTATCGGCGACAACGATCCTGCTCGCAGGTTTCAGATCCTGAACCTGAGCCCCCTGAACCGCAGTCTGTTGGAACACAAACAAATACCCTTTATCGATGAGAACTGTCCATAAAATGAAAATCAACCATTATACTAATTCTAACTCAAACCGTTAACGCAAACATACTATAAACAAATACAGCATTTGATTATTTAGTCTATTTATGGTTGGCTGACGCATAACTGTAAACATTTTCATTTATTTTGTCTCCATTAGTTTGTAAAAAAAATAATAATAATTCTCTGATAAATACAATTTTAAAATAAAACTCAATTGTCATACTAATTCTAACCCAAAACCCTTAAGTGTCTGGCATTTTTAAATGTGAAATTAGATTATTTAGTCCATTTATAAGTTAATGCATTCAATTTTTATCTGCATTAAAATTTTAAACGTTTTTTAACATTTTAATAATTTTTTGTCTTTGCTATTTCACGTAAAAAAAAAAAAAAGTGATAAATAAATTTTGTCCACATGCACAAACCTCAATTTACACCATATCAAATAAAAAATAAAATCACCAACACTGATCTCAGGGAGATAAACAAGCAATCTCACACGAGACCTGCGATCTGAGAGTAACAGCGGGTAAGTACTTTAGAAGTCACAAAGAGCAAAGACAAATAAGACACGCAGACACTGGGGAGCTCATGCAAACACAAATTTGCATATCAGTATGCCGCACATTGTCTTCTAATAAAATACAAATATTCCCAGGTACTCAAGCATCTTGTTTTAACTTTTGCTGCCAAGAATTAATGGACAGTGCCTGGCAAAGTATTCAGACATTCCGTGCATATGGAGCAGCGAATATTGAGATTCTTTTCACGTTGGAGTGAAGATTGAAGCAAAGGCACTGCTGGAAGAACAAGATAATGACCAGCTATGGAAATACCCAGCAACTAACAAAATAAATTAAACAAGACACCAGTGTGCCACCAGCAAAGTGTCTCCCACATATCGATTAGAAGTGAAATAACTGACAATCTGTTATCTAACACAGGAAATCAATGTAAACGGGTGTTTCACGGCCATCATGCGTGACGTCAGTAATCACACTACATTACGTCAGGTGCAATTAGTCTCGGTGTGAGTTCAGGGTTAGTTTCTCTGTGTGAAACCCCGACGGATAAATCTCGATCCTCTCCAGGATCCAAACTTTGGAGATTATGGGGGAGGAAATCGTAAGGGTTTTTCTTCATATGAGTTGCCTCATTAAACACACTCTTATCTAGGCTATTTAATTAGAATTAAAGTTCATTAGTCAACAAAGCTGACTTGTTGGAGATATAAAGCACCACTCTTTGTTACAGAGCATTACCGTTTGTTATTTTTAATGAAAGTTGCAGAGCTGTTAATAAAAAGAGTGCAAAACTTGCTACTTGATATCTATTTGCTGAGAAAAAATGTATATGTATCTATGCCTATATATATATATATATATATATATATATATATATATATATATATATATATGTACAAAATTAAAAAATATTTCAGATAACCAATATTTTTTCAACATAAATTTTGAGGTAGCTTCACAACCTTCACAACCAGTTTTAGGGTCTTTTCTCTGCAGATACTTATTTATGCAATTAATTCCAATTAATTAGCATTAGGGAAACACATAATCCGCATGTCGATCGATTTATTTAATAAGGAAAAACCAAATGCCAGTGGATGTTCTTTCCCACATCTCCACTGCGAGTTAAATGCGTTCTTTTCTTCACATGCAAAGCTAGGAAGGGCAACCTCGTGCACCCTGATGGGAAAATCGATTGTGTATAGGTGGAAATGCCACTTAGCATAAAAAAATCTCCTTAAATAGATTATGAGCCGGTCACAGTAAAGGCTAGGGGTTGGCCAGCACTGATACATCTTATCAAAAATCCACACTGACAACCTTGCAGGGTCGATACTCGTGGAGGTCATTCAATTCATTAGCCCCAGCCTGGAAACAATGAAAGCACTCGAGCCTGAAGCCCTGGCCACAGTGATACAGAGAGCAAACGCACTCACTGTGCAGACTTCAGGTTTCTGCTTCATAGAATTAGCGATCCGACACTGTGATGAAGAGATTCGGTATTTTGCTTAATGTGAGCTGAGCTGAGTTTACGCCGTAGGGCAGAGTCTTGTTAAGATCAGCCAAGAGACTCCAAGGGGAAAGAATGTAGCATTTGACTATGATTATTACAACCTTTCTCTTTTTTCACACCAGTTGCCTTTTATTATGAGACAGCAAACAGAGAAAACAGTTACAAACTGTCTGAAGCACAAAATGCTTCATGCTGCACATACTTTCACAACAAATACATTTAATAACTCAATAATAACAACAATAATATACAATAATAATAATAATATACAAAATAATATATACAAAGTTTTTGAAACAAGCATTATATAATCAGCAAACCTGAACTTATTGGATAAATGTTTTTTTATTATTATTTATTCTTAAGATGAATATCAGCATCAATACTTTTGTCTTTCTTTGTTACATGATCTTGCAGAAATCATTGTAATATTCTGATATATATATATATATATATATATATATATATATATATATATATATATATATATATATATATATATATACATGTATATATATATATATATATATATATATATATATATATATATATATATATATATATATATATATATATATATATATATATATATATATATATATACAATTCTTTGATAAATAGAAAGTTGAAAAAAACATGTTTTTGAAATATTTTAAGTGACTGATCTATGACAATCTTTTTTGAAAAATCTGTTGCAACATTATAAATGTATTTACTGTCATTATTGATTAATTTAATGCACCCTGATGAATACAATTTTTAATCTCATTCAAATGTCTATTTTGCAAAGAACCTTAAAAACAACTTGTCAAAGTTTCTGCAAAAAATATTTAGAAGTTTTTTTTTTACATGTATAATAATAATAAATGTTTCTTGAACACCAAATCAGCACATTAGAACAATTTCTGAAAGATCGCGTATAGTTGCATCATTGTTGTTGCTTCATCTATATTGATAATAAAAGATTGCTGACAAATTTATATAGCATTTTCAAGTGTTTTCTGCCAAGTCAAGAACACATTGCACAGTAAAAATGAGAAAATCTCATCTTGCAGCAGAGCTTCTACACAGCACCGTGCTGCTTATACACTCAGTGTAAATACTATAAACTGTAATTTAAGCATATAAATAAATGTCCCGCTTGCGTTTGTATATGAAACAGACCTGATACCACAAGCAATTCCAAAGCCACAAAGCAGTTTAGCACTGCAAAGACCCATTACAGTTTCAACGCACGCTCTCATCCCCTCATCAGCGATACAGTAAATAATACGCTTAAATGAACGTTTCTAAACTCTGACTCTGATAAGCCTGACCACTGAGCAGCAGCGGCAATCATTTCCATACACCAGGCTCTCCGGGCCACCTAAGTCAAATTGTGCAAGCTAAGCACAAGATGAAAGCGTTTACGTTCCCGGTTCTGTTGTGCGTTAGCAGAAAAATAAAAAACGCAACGTAAGAAGGTGAATAAATAAACCTGGTGGAGTGAGTGGATACGGGTGGGGGAGGAGGTGCTAATTAGTTTCGGTCCTTTGATGTCACTGCCACCCGCGCCGCACGCGAACCTTTCAATTAGCGAACACCAAGATGTACACATCAGCTGTCCTCAAAGCCCTTTCCCGTCTCTTTAACTCAATCATGTACTTACGGGGTCCATTTAGCCATGCGTTTTCCATTAAGACGGAGAGCTGAAGGAATAAAGAGTGAGCTAGAGTGAGAGCAAAGTGGGTAAACAGACGCAGAATAACTCCAGTAGAAAAAAACAGATGGTACCATCAAGAGTTGAAAGGTTTTTCTGGCCGATGAGGAGATAGATGACGGGGAGAGGAGAGAGATATGGGGAGAACGGGAAGAAAAAAATGTCAAGCGGGAGCGCGGCGAGGACAGTGACCTTCAGACTCAGCTGCTAGTTTGTTGCAGGTGGCTGGGATGCCTTACTGTGAATGCATAACTCCCACGAAAAGACACACACACACACACACACACACACCTTCTAAATGTCACACTTCACTTTTGGGACGCACACACAAACACACACCTTGTCTTCCTCTCTCTTCCTCTCTCTCTTTTTCATTTCTCCCCTTGAGAGTCAACATTCACATTCATCACAAGTTGTTGACCTCTGTATCTCAAACTATGAGTATACATCTACACACACACACACACACACACACACACACACACACAAACACACACACACACACACACACGCACACACACACACAAAAATAACCTTAGGCCTTCAAGATCGGCTGGATGGTTAGTTGCAGGATTGGGCAATATCTACAATTTTTACAATATCCACTTTTTTTTCAACTCGGAAGTAAGCCTATGGGTGAGACATCCGGTTCATTAGCTGCTATAAATAACGAGAAAAAACAACAACGTGCAGTAAACGGTAAAACTGTTTGCACTACAAACCATTGTGTTCATAATTAAGGTAATAAATTCAAATATTATGGTTAGACACACCAATTTTCAATATCAAGCAAAATGAATTGTTTTGTACAGCTAAAAACAGCTGGGCGCGGTTGAGACAGAAACCGAACCCATAGAATTTAGAATTTACAAATTGCTGCCCCATTTTTACCTTCAAAATGTCTCACATTATCACAGTTTATTTGCAATAGTTTAGAAAATGGTAATAAAATATGATAAGAACTCAAGAGTTAAACTGTGTCAGAACAAAATCATCTTGATAATGTCAGTGTCGAGGGACGAGGGATGTGGGAACGAGCGAGGCTGGTGGAGTGATTGGGAAATGAGCGACACCTGCAATCCACCACTGGTCTCGAGTCCCACAGAGGAGATGGAAGGATATAAAACTGGAGCGACGACAGTGAAGGATGAGAGAGGACCAGGCCTGGGCTTTTAGTTGTGTTTGCTATTTATTTGTGCGCATCAGTCGTCCGTGAGGGGCTGATGTGCTGTTTTGTGTTTATTTTTGAATTATTAAAGTTTAATTTGATTGTCCGCCGGTTCCCGCCTCCTTTCGGATGAATATGAAGGTTTTATTATTACAGTCAGATAACTTTGATAGAAAGATATGTAATGACTTAGTTTGATTAGCTGTTAACTTATTATATAATACCAATTTAGGGCAACCTATTACCAAGCTATGCTTTATTTTGTTCAGTCTGTGGTGTAAAAAGTTTGCATTAGCAATTAAAGAAAAACATGGTTAGGTCAAAGTGGCTGAATAATATTGGGTAAATTGATCACTTAAATTTTCTTTTTTTTTTGTTAATCAATTTTCCTGGTAGTGCAATATATGGAGAATCTTTGGTAGAATATGTCAAGATTACTTCATAGAATGTAAGTCATATAGGTCTGGAGGGAAATGAGGTTGATTCAATTGTGACAACATATTCATTTTTGGGTAAACTGTTCTTTTAAGACAAAGCATCTTCAGATTTAAACTTCATCAGTTCAAACTGATTCAGCAATTCATTTGTGCTCAGAAATGTTCATGCAAATTTCATAAAATATTCATATTTTATTCATAAATACAGTATATGTAGATAAATGTTTCTTATTATTACAATGTATTGTTCTAGTAGCAAACATTAATAAAAAAGATTGCATTTTTTGTTGTCTGTTAATTTCTATGAAGAACACTATGGAAAATATGCCTGTGTAATATTATCCCTTTTAGATATTTGCATATTTTATTTATGTGTAGATACATTTACTAGATATACTGTGTTTTAAAATTATTTAAAAATAATAACAATAATTCAGTTGGCTACAATGGCTTGTTTTCTTTTATAAATGAACAAAACAATTAACAATATATATAAATACTAAAAAAAGTTACCTTTTTAAGCTATAAATCTCAGCCCTAGTTGGTTGTTTTCTGTTTACTTGTGATTTGTCTCCTGTAGATGGGCTTTACTGAAAGTCCTGGACAGTAGCTTAGAGTAATCGTAATGCTGCCAACATAAAGAGCAATAGGGCATCCTGACAGCCTGCAGAAGTTCTTTATGAGAAGATACTTGTGTGTAACGGATGACTGCACGCTCTCTCCTGTTTGCCCTCTCCCAAACTCTCTTCCTGTGGGTGTACTGATGCTTTATATGCTATTATGTTGCTATTTCCAATGCATAATCCTATTTAGTAAACGTATATTCAATTAAAAGCGGGCCTCTGCCCCAAGGTGATGCTCGGTTCTCCCATTTCGCTTTGTCTGTGTCTACAATGAGGCTGACTTCAGACTAGCAGAGTGTGAAATTAAACAGGTGATAAATTCACCACTACGGCCAGACGCAGGGAACACTGTCATTTTTCATTACCTCCAAATAAAAGAGTGAGAGAACACTGCCATTTCTTTCTTATGACTAATGAACATGCGTATTGAAGCCAGGTCTAAACAAATGAATAAACCATGTCTGTGTAAATAAACAGCCCCTTTGGCCCCTCTGAGAAAATGTTTTACTTTGACACTATATTTTGTGCCCACGACCACAAAACCGTATCGGCCATCACACAAATGGAGCGTGGTGTTTGAAAGCTAAATGTAAGACAGACAAAACAGCTCTGTTGTCGTCAACTTAAAATCTCTGTTCACTATTCTTCTAAATACAAAGAGCTGCCGGCTGATGTGTTTTAGCCGCTGCAGTGTTGCATCACTAGTCTAGAGAAGAAATGGTCAAAGCAGGTGTCACTGGCCTCTGGGCAGGATCTATTGACCGGACCCAGATCCTGCAGCCTTTAACAGCAACTCGTTCGCAGCTTACAGAGCTGGAAAAAAAGGTCTGATGGGACTTAGAGGGAAAAAATGACTGATTTTTTTTACTGCCAAATAGCCTGCTGGGAATGACTTAAGTGAGATATTACATCAAGACTATACAGAGACATGGTAGGGTACATTATAGTTTATTATATACAAAGCTGGCTAGAGTACTTTGTAGATTAAATTGTAGTCTGTTACTGATTTCAAATTACATGACAAAAATAGTAGTTTGTAATGTAATCCATTGCATTACACATTTTAGGTAATATAAGACTACTTTTAGATTATTTTTAGATTACTTCTTATTTGTAATATTGAATTAAATAGGACAATCTTGTACCATGTTGATATAAAAATACAAAGAGTAAGAAAATGTATTACATTTGTTGTAATTAAGAACATGGAGTGCATCAAACGTTACATTACATCAAGGTTTCCCAAAGTAGGGGTTTGTAACTGCAGCAGATTAATGAAGAGCTAATAATTAAATAAATCATAAAAATGTCATTTTAAAATAACATTAATAAAGATAAAACACTTGTATCAAAAAAAAAATTTATCTTTTAGTTGTTCAGCTGTCATGTGACCATTAACCAACAGAACCGTGTACATGCAAAAATTATACTTAATTATTATGTGTGTGTTTCATCGTACATATATTGTGAATATTACATATATACTATTAAATGCACTGAAGTAGAAAGCATAGAACCGACTATACCTGCATCAAAAACAGATTAAAACTGAATCTCAAACACTGACACAACAGGGACCTATGGCTAAAAGACAGAGAACAGAAGGCGCATACTGATGCCTGCATTTCATGCTTCAGATATGATGGGTCACTAAGTGCAGTTGTTGCAAGGAGGTTAAATTGGCCGCAATAAACTGTTTGGAGTGAATGCATTAACTCGGCTAGCCCCAAGTACAATCAGCAAATAACAGGGAGTTCAGCTTCTCACTCATCGTATCGCATACATGAACACATAAACCCACCTTCATCACAGACGCCAGGTTTGGCCACCTCGATCTTCCTCTGTTTCTTGCAGGAGGCCAGCCGCAGCATACAGGTGTTGCTGTAGGTGTTGCCGTCGCTGCCGCACACGGGTTTCTCGGGCTGTCCCGTGCACTGCTGACACTCACACTTGTTCTGCACACACCGTGCTCCCCAGCTACACACAGTGCTGCCGCAGGTTTCTGATCACACACACGCAACACGCACAAATCACAGGATATGATAACTGAGACACAAAGAGATGCAAAAAACATGTTCACACCTCAATTAACGGCCTCCTGAAACTCCAGACACATTCACATAGGGTTCTGCTACGTAAAAACCACCACGTAAATCATGTAGCATGCATAACATGATTTGGAAAGAGTGCTAAAACAGTTTCTTGGGTTTTGCCAAGAAGACTGCACTGCAAAACATTTTCTTCATCAGTATTTTGTCTTGTTTTCTAGCACCATATAATTCAATGATAATAAATAAATAAATAAATAAAAAGTAAAACTTCATCTTGAATTAAGTTTCTTTTTCTCTTAAATTGCCAGCTTTCTTGCTTTGAGCATAATTCTGAAAAAAAAGGGATTTATGCATAAAAAACAAAATAGATAACCTTAGTTCAAGGTACATCAGAGAAAAGTTATATCTGTTACAATATTGTAAACTAAAGAAAGCTTTACTGGAAATCAAAACAAAAATACTACAGAAAATGATTTCTTTTGCAGCAAACGCAGACTGATGAGTGAACATGTATGAAGGTGATGGATGAACTGAGAGTTGTTTTTCTGTACTCACTGCATTCTCCATGGGCCACCACTCTGAGATCCAGCTGCTTAGTGCAGGCTTCCACGTTCAGCTTGCACTCGTTCTCATACGTCACCCCGTTGCTGCCGCACACAGGCTGCCGTGTTTCCAAACACCCTTTGGGGCACACGCACCGGCCAGTCTGAGCATCGCAGATCGCGCCAAATGAGCAGTTGGTGCAGGACTCATCTGCTGAAAAGGAAGTGTGACGTCAACGGAGAGATTCAGGCTAGAGATTCACACCATCGCTCACTAGGATCAGCCTCAGCTGCCCGGCCGCCTGTCCGCTTTATTAAAATCTCTCTGCAAAGTCTGGGCTAAAGCATCCTCCCATTGTGCAGATGGGAGCAACACTGCTCTGTTTACATGAAGGCACAGCAGAGCATCGTATAACATCATCCATTTTAACTGATGTTGGGCCTTCAGACACAGTTACAGCCCCCCTGACATGACACTGCATTTAATTAACCACATGTCAAAATTTACTGAGGAAACCCCCTAAATTAAGCCATTTTATACACATGTTATACAAAATACTTAATTCTAATATTAAGATGATAGAATATACATATATTTTAAAAAACATGTAACTAATTCCATATATTTTATACAATCAATATATGGAATTAATAACATAATAATACAAACACACACACACACACAAACACATATATATATATATATATATATATATATATATATATGTATATACGTTTAAGAAAAAATATAAAAATATTTTTATATGCAATTGAAATTCTCATATGATTGAATACAAACATAATACATATGAATATATGGCATTCATTACATAATTTTTTGTGTGTGTGTTTTCAAAAAATATCATTGTTACATTCATGTAATTAAAATCACATTATTATTAAATTAAATTAAATTAATATTTAATATTGCGTTTGATTAAATTGTATTAATTTCTTAAACTTATTTATAATTATATTGATATTAAATTTATATATTAAGAAATTGTGTATATATATATATATATATATATATATATATATATATATATATATATATATATATATATATATATGAAATAATATAAAATGATTACATAAAATAAAAAATGAAATATGAATTAATTAATAGTATTACATTTATGTTAATTTGTGATGTATCATGCAATTCAATTATTAACTGGAGATATAAAATGGTTCTAGTACTATTTATTTGCATATTACACAATTGATATATGGGTCAGAGAGTGTGATCAGGGGTTTTAGTGTGTGTGTGTGTGTATGTGTGTGTCTTTTAATTAATCACAGTTAAGGTGTTAAACTGACATCCCTAGTTCTCAGATATCTTGCTATATGATTACTGAGAGCCCAGTTAATCAGTAAAACAAAATGTGGTTCCAACTGGAAGAGAGGGAGGGAGGGAGGAAGCATGGCCGATGACAATTACACCTGGGGGACTGTATTAGAGCAACTGCTATCACATTCAATTAGTGCTGGGGTAATAACAGCACCTGATTTAGTGTTAATGGAGAGAGGTGTTCATGCATAAATCTCTCGTCTCTCTTCTACCAACCTGTTTATTGCACGTTAATAAAGTGACCTCACCTCCGCTCAGGATCTGCGCTCAGGCAACCTCAGGGACTGCACTTGGCCGTCTTATTAAAAGCAGCAGCAGCATGCAGCCCAGCGGCCGCCCAAGAGCGCTTTGTCGTGACAGTCCAATGCAGGCCAATAAATCACATTCTCATGGCTGCTGGTATTCTCCTTTATCAGTATGTGTGATAAAGGCATTTCTTTATCAGTTGCAACATGTTTCCATGCCTTCACGGCCTCAGCAGAGAGGACCGCAATAGATACGACAGTCGGTTACATATAAACATCCAGAGCTGGACCTGAGATACTAGTACATGCACAGGCCATTATGGCAGAGCTTAGCCTTATGGGAAACAAGAGGAAATTCTGTCCATTCAGGCCCAGAAATGAAAATTGTGCCATAATTTACTCACCCTCATGTCATTCAAAACCTGTACGACGCTCATTCTTATTTGAAGCACAAAGAAAATGTTGAATAATGTTTCTCTCTTTTGTGTGCAGTTACAATGAACGGGGACTAGAGCTTTCAAGCTTCAAGAAGAGCAGAAAAGCACCACAAAAGTATCATGAAGGTATAAAAAAGGTTTGTACCATTTGGGTGTCTAATATATTTCTGCATACTGCAGCTTTGTGTTGAAAAAGGCTGAATTTTAAGTCATTGTGAATCATTAAGAACTGAATCAGCTTGATATGCAAACTAATCATTCGGATTAGATCAAATCATTCAGAATGTCATCATTACTTCTGTAATTTATGTTTTTCTTAGGTTACTGAAGTAAAATGTCAACTTTCATTCAATATGTTACTTGCTTATTGCCCTTAATTGTGAAATATTACCAATTTCTGAGTGAATATTATTTCTACATTTAACTTTTTTCAGTTTAGGAAAGCTATATATATATATATATATAAAGTTGTTCAAATGTTCAGTATACAATTCCATTATAATAAAAATTTGATTACAAAAAAAGTACTGACTGGAGATTTACTGGAGTATGATTTAAAAGAAACTTATATTTTAGTCTTTCCACTTAGAAACTCCATCCTTAATGTAATGTTATTTGTGCAATACTACCATTTTCTGAGTAAAAATAGTTTCTAAATCAAACTTTTTTTCAGTGTAGGAAAGCTAGAATAGGTGTTTTCAGAACTTCTATGAATAATGGTTTAAATGTTCAGAATTCAGTTTCATTCTAATGAAAAAGTGTGTTTTCTTCACAAAGAAGTTTGGTGATGACAAAAGTTTCATTTCTGGGTGAACCATTCTTCTAAAGGTGAGAGGTAAACTGCTCTCTTTTGCCCAGAAAAGGGAAGGAACATTGTTAATGTCGGTACAGAACAGCAGTTTTTGTGAACAGCCGTAAAAACTCCCTGGCGATTGGTGCTTGGGCAAGGGCACTGGCTCTATTAGTCTGCTCCATCTCCTCCTAGTTTTTATTTACTGCCCTCTCACTCCTTCCACAGCCTGATGATTTTTCTTCCGCTTCCAGCTCAGTGTCTTGCAGGTAACCTATATTCCCCAACTGTGGCCTGTAACATTTCAATCACCAGTAAAAAGTGCTTATTTGCTGCTGACTCGTTGGCTGTTCTTTCATTTCCTTGCATATAAACATATACGTATTGGTTCTCAGAGGGGTAGATATCAAATACTTCACTACAACGGCATGCTTTCCTCTAGCTGTGCGACAAGGTCAGCTGCCACTCAGATGTGAGGGAAAAAATCTGAATAATAAACAACGTCAGACACATCTTTATCAGACTGCACCTGAACTATAAAGATAAGGGCATTTATGAGTCTCCGCTCTATTCGGAGGGAAGAAAATGAAATGAAATTTGGCCACGAGCACATCATACACCCACTCATTGGTGCCTTGCTACCAACAGCGACCCACATACATGCTTTCATGAACAAATCCACACGAACACAGCTGGGGTCTTAGTGAGGCAGAGGCTGTGGTCTGATTGGGCCTGGATAATTAACGGTGATAATAATAGAATTCACTTGTGGTGGAGAGTGTGGCTGTGTACACAGCGCTAAATGAACAACATTTCCTTCTGTACGGTTAGCTGTTTGCAGCCGCTGTTTATTGCCCCTTTCCACTGACACCTGCTCCAGCGAGGGGCCGGACCCATCAACATTGATGTGATGCTGTAATGGGTGGATTTTGTTCAAACTACAACGATTACTTCCAGCTGGAAAAACCAGGTCGCTCCTGTTCAAGGTGGTTAAGCTTGTGTATGGAATTCCACAGCTGGTTAAAAGACGGGCTATAATCTCTAAATCGCTGTTTTTTAGATTAAATTTTTTTTGGTAGGATTAGGAATGCAGAATTTGGTTATGCAACTAGTTAGTAGTAAGTAATATAGTCCCGATACTAAAGTGTTACCATTATCTTTTATTTACAGGTTTTCCATGATTGTGGGAAGCATATTATTACCTTCTAAACAAATCTGTCAAGCTCAAGCATTTCTAAACTCCTCAGTTTCTGGTCCTGAATCATCAGTTTTAAGATTTCATCCATGTATGCATGAAAACGGACTTGTTTGGCCCCAACCAAACCTGTTTCTGTGGGTTAAATCTCTGTGGGTAGTTAAGCTTCTGTTCCAGAAGCCTGTGAGGAGAGAGATATCACTCTCATTTGTCATTTGCTATCTGGCAACATATATAGCATGATAGGCGGCGCTGCAATAAAGGGCAACTGTGGCCTAAAGCGATCCGAGATGAATTCTACTGCTACAAAATGACCCTCGGCATCCATTTCGAACTCTTCACTGGAGGCACCGCCAATACATACACATCGATACACTGCAAACACAAGACACTTTTGTCGACACAACAGCTCCACCTCATTCTCTCTGAACTTAAGTCGCCAGTGAAAGCGACTGGCTTTACAAAGGGCTCCGAGTTTAGCAAAAAAAGCACCCTTAATATTCCCCTCCCAAGCACAAAGACAGCCATCGAAAATGATTTACAAGCCTTTTGTGAAGAACACACATAAACATGCGTTTGTTTGGAGGGCGAGCAGGTCTCTGCAGACTTATCTGGAGCGCGCTTACAAAAGCCAGACAAAAAAACCCATGACTCATGCAAACAATTACTGTGAAGGATGCTGCCCTCTTTAATTCTAACTTAAGTGCATCGTTTCAAAAAAAGGTTGCGGAGGAGGAAAATTACAGTCCTCTCTCGAAATATCGGTGGAGTGCTTAAGTGCAGGGGGTGGACGGGGATGAAAGGCAGTGAGGGAGTGAGTGGCATCAATGGGTGTGTGTGTGTGTGTGTGTGTTTGGACTCACCACATGGTCCTTTGTGCTGCATCTGTATCTTTTTCTGAAGGGCACATCCCATGGCCTTCATTTGGCATGAGCTGCTGTAAGTGTGCCCGTCGCTGCCACAAACAGGGTCTTGGTCCTGTGGACATGGGTCTGAGCATTCGCACACAGGCTCGCTGTTCTTAACCACGCACACAGCTCCGAACTCGCAGGTCTTCTTCAGACAGGGGCTCTCCAGGTTAAGATCTGCCCCAAAAAGCAAATAAACAAGTTATCATTCTACTTAGATGATGATGGTTAGGACAAGGAAGAAGGGAAAGAGTTAGGGTTGCTAGACTCAGACTTCATTCCACTTCCCAGATCTTAATCCGGATTCTCTACACATTGTGTTTTTACTATTACAAGAGTGACATCCGGATCCTGCATTTAAATCTCCACCATCCATGTTCCACATTTACACCTGTGAGAGACCAAAATGTTGCTATGATTATCTATGTTTATTATATCAAACATTTTGGGATCCGGAGTGACTCCAGTTTTCTGTTCACACACAATAATTTAATGGATTCAATCCTGCATTTGAACTCTGTTTTCGTACCTATAACCACTGCAGTGTGCATTTGAAATATCATTCCCCTTTTTCACCTGTGACACACCAATCCGTTGCTATAGTTATCTATATAGCATTTCAGGATCTGGAGTGACTCAAGTTTTTTGTTCACATTGTACAATAATTTAATGGATTGACTCTCACATTTAATTGTGGTTTTCACATCCATAACCACTGCAGTGTGCATTTGAAATGTCATTCCTCTTTTACACCAAAACGCAACCTTTTATCCCAACCAATAACACCTGATGGTCTGAGAAAATGTTCTACGAACTGCTTGCTAAACAGATATGCACTCTGTCTTTGCAGCTGTAAACATGCAGCTTATTGGAGCATCCAATAAGAACACTAACTACTCACATCTCACTTCATGCATCACTAACCAAGCCTCCCTCAACTACAGACAGAAGGCAAAAAAAAAAAAAAAAAAAAGATAAGTAAAACACAAAGCATCATCCCAGAAAAGGGAGAGCTCTAGTTAATAATTCAGTGTGCTGGGCTACAGCACAGATATGAAATATGAACATGAAAGAGAGTAGCTGGGAATCTCAGCGGTGCCACAGTAGTTCCACAGTAAGTTCATTAACTGCTGCAGTTAGTAGACAGAGGACCGAGGGACAGTGGGACTGAGCACAAGCCCTGTTTTTGATGCCAACACAGAGGGGAAGAGAAAGAGGAGAACAAGAAATAAGAAGTGGGTCAGCAGTGAACCAGCACAGCTCACCATCCTCTAGAGAAGAACCTTTCGTCACCAAATAAGGCTTCATTTCGCCCAATCAGGAGGAATCTTTATAGAAAAGGTAAAAAATGTAAGCAAAAAAACGTTGGAGGAGGTTTCTAGGGGATATTCTATTAAAGCAATGACCCTCATTTTCATTCCAAACCTGGGTGATGTTCTTTATTCTGTGTAAAAAAAAAAAAAACATTGAGCAGAATGTTCATGCTGCTCTTTTCCTTACAATAGAGTTTAAACAATGTACCTATGAACACTGCACATAAATTCTTTTTTGTGTTCTACAGAAAGTCAAACAGATTTGGCATGACATGAGAATGAGTAAATGTTGATATAATTATTATTATTATTTTTTTTACTTTAACTGTTTCCATAAACAAATGCACAACATACTGCACATTTGTATGCTTGGGCTCCATAGCTGAGGGTTTGAGAAATGCTAGGAGTAAACACTAAGATTAAAGACATGTCAAAATAAAGGCCAGCCCCTCAGGCACACTCAGTATTGTGTGAGAGGTAAAATGACAGGGTAATGGCAAATGTTTGCAGGTGAATGCTGGTCGGCATATGTGAGTGTGTGTGTATAGAAGATTACAAGTTTTTGACTGTTGTTTGTGGGTATGTCTTTGGACATGTATGTACATATAAATGAGAACCCCTCCATCTTCAGTGTTTGTTTGAAGAATGTGTGTGTGTGTGTGTGTGTGTGTGTGTGTGTGCACCCCCTGCCCATGCTACACATGGTGTTGTCACCAAGGTAATTTATTCCTGGATTAGATACTATCGTTTCCAAATAATATTACAGACACTCAGATACATTTAATATCGCACATACACAGCTATCATACCGCCTTCAGATAAATCAAATACGTCCCTCTCCATAAAAATTACTTTCTTTTCCAATATGATACGAACAAATAAGGACAAAATGATGAGAAAAAAAAAGATCATCATCAAGCTTCTTGAAGTGAGAAGAGATTTGCTGTGTTCCAAAGCACACTGAGCTGCTTACAGAGGCTGCATTTTCAAGAATGCTAGTTAGGGAAAATGATTAAAAAAAAAATCTAATTATGATTTTTCTAATAAAACATGAAATTAAAAAACAGGCAAACAAAATGTGCAAGTTTTTCTAAGTGCCTCTTATGCAAATTTATTTTTTGTTACCCTGGTATCCCACATTAAAAAATACTAGAGTAATTTATAGTAAATACTATAGTGTTTTTGAACCATACTATTGTAAAGTATATACTGTATACATTATAATATTTACAACACTTTGTCAATGAATGCTACAAGCCTACTGTATTATTAACTATAGTGAACTAATAAACTGTAATATACTGTATTTTCGTTTTTACTACAGTCAACTGAAGTGTATTTATTATATTACACCCTTCAGTTGTAGAAAACTTAGTACAGTATTGGGTAAAGTAATTTCTTTATATTAGTATGGTTGTTATATTACCACAGCAACTATAGAATTGAAGTACTTCATTATAGTACAATTTAAAAACATCAAAGTATTTACTGTAATTAAATATATAAATTTTTTTTGGGGGGGGGGGGGGGGGGTTATATGTAGCAAAACTTATTTTCAGTCAATACTGATAAATATCAATAAAAATATTTCAGTATGAACAATAATCTACAATTTGGCTGTATATTTGGGAGTGCTAAGCATTTTTACAGTGTTAGTTTTAGCTTAGCAGCATGCTAACAAACAAATGTATTGAAATTGTCGTGCAGCGCTATTGCTATGGTGCACAAACTACATTACAACTTCTAAACTGGTTTCTAACAAGATTCCATGGCAGGTAAGAAGTTGTCTTAGAAGGCAGCTGACTATGTAGACAGAAGGCAGCTCACTAGGTTTAGCACTAACAAACAGAGCTAAAGACTTAGCCTGTGACTTAAATATTACTTAGCAAGAGTGAGACCCTCAGACAGTCTCATGTCTTTAGTAAACTGCGAGAGACAGGAGGGAAAGATTTGAACATAACCCTTCTCTAACCTCTTCCTGGCACTCACCTAAACCTGCCTCACATCTGAAGGCAGCAACCAGGGAGAAGTGCATATCAAACACACATGAAGCACAGCATGCATCAAAAGACCATGATTAGTACTCCAAAGCATGTTTTCCATGACAGAAATCAAGCGGTGCCACACACATCTCCTTTAAACCCACACATCCAACTGCTCGGCTAAGCCAATGAAAGTAAAAACAGAAGTGGGAAGTAAGCAGGTTACCTTCCCGACTGCTGTGTTCCTGAGCCAATCTAAAAGTGTCCTACAGTAGAAGCTTCTCTAAGAGAACGTTTCCGGCTATTGATTTTACCGCTGAGAATGACTGCTTAAAATACGTCTTGAACTGGCACGTAACTTTGTAAACAGTGGATCGCTGCCTAATTTCACAGCCCTTGAAAGCGGGCTTTTCCTCCAGATCTTCTCTCTCACGCCTCTCCATCTGTGCCTTCTAAGCACCCGGCTGGAGGACAACGAGATCAGGCTCATCAGTAAAGCCCTCATGGCCTTCAAAACGCTTCAGTGACCTGTTTCCTAAGGCACGGATCCTAAAACCCGAACCGCAGCCTTCGATAATGATTTGTCCCATGCCACCAAAGATGAAAGAATCGCTCTCCTTTTTTAAAAGAAGAATATGAAAAAAGTGGATATGAAAAGAAACGTTCACTTGTTCAGTTTCTCATTTTCAGTTTTTCGTCTCCAGGGGATGGGGAAAAAATCTTTCAGATTTAATAAGTCAAGGAAGAGAAAGTTCTCTGAGAAATAATGTAACATGCAGCCACAATTACATACTTCATAAAAAAAAAGCAGTCTGGCTTTGGTTATTGAGATGGCTTGCATATTCTCTCAGTAAAAAATGAGCCCTTTTCGGAGCCTCTTTGAAATAGTGGGCTGCCATCCCCAAGGCCTGTGCTGCAGTGCCAGTCTTCAAGGACTCCAGCTGTAGCTGGATGACAGCCATATGCCTCGACGGGTCTGCCATTGGGACGCGATGCACATACTGTACAAAGGAGCGCATTTGAATTTTTTTCAGAGGTTAACGTATGTAAAAGAAAGAAAAGCTGTGTAAGCGACAGTGGAAAAGTGGTGGAGGATGTTAATTAGGAGCCTGTGTGTGGAAAAGCGGGTCTAATAATGAGAAGGTGTGAGAAATAGTGGGACTCGGAAGAGCTGCTTAATTGCCTGAGAATCAGGCCTGAGAATCTCCGCACACCTCCGACCCCTGCGGTGTTATGTAATATGCGTGATGTGGCTCTGCCTCCTGCTCTACATCCACACTGCAATTTCGTATTATATTATGCATTCGTTCTAGTGGCGATTAATTACTGCTGCCACTGAAACATGATGTTAAGGACTATTAGCACATAGTACAAGATTCTCCTATTGAGACGGCTTCCCTACATGCTTTTATCCTGACACATCGCCCACCCAAGGGACACTCCCACTCACATCTCGCCACCGTTGTGTGCTATTTAAAGTGCCGGTCTCTTGAGCAAATGAAGATTTCTTTAACTTGGTTTTCAGGGCTGTCAGAACGCAGACAGTCAGCCAACACTCACTTCAGGGGGTCCGGTAAACTCCTTCCGCTCAAAGTTAGCGAGTTTGGCACAGTGTGAATGCAGAGAATTATTCCAACGATCTGCTGTATGCACGCTCATGCATATGGAGATCTCTAGCCTTCGTATCGGGATTACAGGGCGTGCGCGATTCGTGATACAAACAGTCGCACACGCTTCTCCTCCAACTCTCTGCTCCCTCGCACCTTGGCAATATGAGAGAAGTTTGCGAGTTTCAGCAAGCTGTGCGCGTTTCACTTTATGTGTGTCTGCATATCAGAACCAACGACTTCCCCCACCATGTCCTCCTCGGTCTTTCTCTCTTTCGTTCCCTACCTTCCCCTTCAGCTTGAGGGGAAACATTTATAAGCGTGTAGGAGAAGGTGCAAGGAAAAGGGAGAGAAGAAAATATTAGCATGACACAAGCAGAAATCCCCCCAGAGGCGGTGTTTGGTTTCTGAAGGAGTACTTATCACCAAACAATGGCTTCAAGGGCGTAGAAACATTCTCCCCACGCATAAAGAATTTAACCAACAAACTAATTCCGTTGCCCTCCCCGCACCGCAAGGGAGGAAACGGATGAGGTGAGACACCGTGAAACTGGACAAGCAAGAGGAGCGGAAGAGAGAGAACAAGAGACAAGAGAGGGAGAGAGAAGGGAGGACAAAATAAACGACAAACATTAGATTAACTTGCTATCTAATGCTGGACACAATGAAAATAAAGAGGGTTGGTGAAATTCTGAACTTAGGAACTGGCTTTCAGTTTATGAGTGTGAATTTGAATTGAACTGCCTGCATAGCAAAGGATTCTGAATTGAAATTTGAACATGAATGAAAGGAAGAAAAAATACTTCAATTCAAAGAAAATCAACAAACAAATCACATCATTACTAAAATAGCTAATAATGGACTAATCGTTCATCTAAAATATATATAATTATTACTATACAATAAATTACTAATCATTGAATGATAAATAGTAATTTATAAATGTGTATAATCAAATTAGATTAATAAATATTATAAATTACAAATATCTATTCCAACACCATGGCCAATACAATTAGACAATTCAATAAAATAAAAAGAATATTGACAAATAAATAAATAAACAAACAATTTTATACATATCATTTATTAACAAAATATTATATATTTATATATATATATTTATATAATACAGTATATATAATATTATATATATATATATATATATATATATATATATATATATATATATATATATATATATATATATATATATATATATATATATATATATATATATATATGATATGTGTAAAATGTCATCACTTTTTTATTAAATAATAATAATAATAATAATAATAATAATTAAATGAAGGTTATAAACCTATAAATGTATGCATAGTAATAAAAAAATTTCATATAATTTTGACTCTACTTTAAATTCAAATCACAATTCTGCAACAAGTTTGCTACCTCAATTCAAATTCAGGAATTGAACTGGAATTTTGAAGTCATTCATAATTCAGTTCTGAATGACACAGAAGCCTGAAAACTGAGCACAGAGCGAGACGGATCCATGGATTCCTTCAGCAGAAGGGCGTCACACAGGCAGACGTTAAGACGAGCATTGCACATAGCACTCTGAACAGAGAAGAAAGTGAAGCAGAGGACGATGAGGGAATGAGTAAAAACGAGGGGGAAGGCAGACGTGCATTACAGAAGCATGCTCTACAAAGAGCCTCCTAACAAACACACATAATAGAAACCGGCGAGGGCTTTCCAACTTACAACAGCGACCCAGATACAACCCTTCCTCACACAGCGAGGTGCAAAGGTTCATGCTAATTATAATCACACTACCCTGGCTCTTCAATCTACTGGTCTAATTGGATTCATTACGCACATCTCACTAGGCCCTCCAAAGTTCAATGGGTGCTTAACTTGTTATGGTTTCTTTTCTTTTTTCCAAAATAAAAAAAAATCAAAGTTTATGCCGTTTCAGCAAGAGATGCTAATCAAATAAATATGCAAATGATAAATATTAATCAGCGTGCGCTGTCACCTGGGGCGTTGATTCCCAG